>NC_057770.1:13810263-13862216 GCF_014825855.1 Bombus pyrosoma | reverse complement strand
GCTTGTACCGCTCGTCTATCGAGTAATAATAATTACCGTTCGACTATCGAGCAATAATAATTATTATCGTTCGTCCATCGAGTATATTAACTACCGTTTGTCTATCGAATATTATTAATTAATTACCGTGCGTTAACCGAACAATTACCATTGTATACCGAAGAGTTAGTTATCATTTTGTTAAATGAAAAATCATCATCTTGTCAACCGAAGAATTACCATTTCGTCAACCGAAGAATTTTATCCGTCAGACTGTCAGTCAATTGTCAATATCGAAATCGAGTAAAATTTGAATAAATAATTACATATCGCAAATTTACTTTCGAACAACGTTAATCCCCTCCCGTGCCAGTAGTCCCGAACATAGCAGGTTAGCCGAAAGTAGAGCTTATTGTCAATTACATTAAATGTCAGTTAACGCTACCTTCCCGTCGGCAATTAAATAGAACGTAACAGTATAACGACATAACGTGATGCATTATATAGTATTACGTTATAAAGTATTACGTTATATAGAAATACGTTATAACTTATTACTTTATATAGTAAAACATTATATAGAATTACGTTATATAGTATTACACTAAAACGTATTACGTTATATAATATTACGTTACGTTATTACGTTATATATATATTACGTTACGTAATATTACGTTATATAATATAGTTTTACAATATAACCTATTGCGTTATATAGTATTACGTTATATAGTTTTACAATATAACTTATTGCGTTATATAGTATTACGTTATATAGTATTACGTTGTAACGTATAACGTTATGTGGTATTACGATATAACGTGTAACGTTATATAGTATTACGTTGTAACGTATAACGTTATGTGGTATATAACTGAGATGTAGAACGTGAAAGTTGTCATCTGAATACGCGGCGATTTGTTCAACAGTTTGTTTACTTTCTTGACTAGCGACTTCTTCAGAACTCTCGACTGCGACTCTTGCCATTGACTGGTTACGGACAACTGCTGTGTTGATCCACTTGCGTCCCTTTGTCACCTTTCGATATCCCCACTATGCATGTGTTCGTATCCGTCCGCGATTATGTTAACGTACGCCTTCTGTCCAGTATTTGAAGGAAGGACAAAACGTAAGACAATATAACGTAATACATTATAATGTATTATAATATAACGTAATCCCATGTAACGTAAAACATTTTAACGTAATACATTATAACATACTACTATATAACGTAATACATTATAACATTATACTATATAACGTAATATATTGTAACTTAACTCATTATAACGTAATAGATTATAACGTAATAGATTATAACGTAATAGATTATAACGTAATAGTATATTATTTTGTCAAGTAAAACGAATAAGATATTTCTTAACAACGACCAGTATTCTTTAATTCTTATTATTTAATTATGAGAATATTATATAAACTATTCTTTCTCAGTTTGCTTTTTCACAGATTTAGTTATATTCTGTTTAACTAATTTTTCATACTTACGTGAAAATATAACTGTAACAGTGTTTTATAATATTTTCTTGTATTCAGACAATTTTACATTTCGGAGATATAAATTATTCAGTTTGCGAAAATCTGTATAATTTAAGCATATCGACTGCTACATAATGGCAAGAAAGTATTAACTTGTATATACTGTATATATGTTATATATTGTACATTAAATATGAAATTATATCTCATCAACATTTTGATTACTCCATCTGTTATAGCCTATAAAAATAACTATGAGATGATTAGGTCGTGATAGGTACTGAAGGAACACTCAAATATATTCAACAATAAATATTTATTCACGATATATTCTAGGTGTACACTGATGCGCAGAACTCGCGGTTACTATTAACGGTTCGCGATTCGCGGTTAACAGTTCGCCTACTGGTCGATGTGTTTTGATGCGACGGGAGTTCGGACGATGATTGCGCGAGATGCCGAAGACTTGAATTGTTGATTGACTCGAACCGTGCGATTGTAACGACAGTTGTGTGACGACTGTAGGTAACGACCGAAGGGTAACGACTCTCTGCAAAGACTCTATGTAAAAGACTGACTTTCTGTCATGATGATGCTGCGAAGTAAAACTGTGATGGGGTGTGTCTAAGGATGCGAGATCATCGGATTCGTTGAGGAAAGCTTTGGTTCGGAAAGTGAGGAAAATGTACGTCGCTGTTTATTAGCTAATTTTTGTGTTGGTCGTTGGAAAAGGATGCAACTGCCCTTGAGAGGAAATTGCTAGCGGAAAGTATCGTGTGTGAGAAAAAGCAGATTTCTTGTGTCTTCCCGTAGTAGGTGGTAGACTTAGGGACTGATAAAACAAAGTCTATTTGTCCCTTTGGAGGACCTTAGCTAAAACAAATCCTAAGATTTACAGCGGATCCTTAGGCTAGCTGAAAATATTCGGTAAGAATGTATCGGCATCTGATAATCACCTTGTCCGCAGGAATAGAGCCTTTGTGTAGCGAGCCACGGGACAGAAACCGTTGGAAAGTTTACTGTCGAGTGCCGCCACAACTAGTTACACAAAACACACACCATATTTTATATATATCTAAAATTATGAATATGATAATATGTAATTTTAGTAGAAGTGTCTTTGTAATTAATTTATTCTAAAAAAAAGCAAAAAAATGAATTTATTGAGCTAAATAAATAGAAATGATCTAGAATATGGTGGCAGAACATAATTTCCTGACTTCTATCACAAAAGAAATGTCAATAATTAATATTTGCAGTACATTATCAAAAAATAATATATAATTCTATAATTGTTTATTTTCCAACATGATTATATGTATATAAATGTGTAGTGCACAAAGATGTATATATTGAATTGTCAAATTATACATAAAATAAATTTTATGAGAAAACAATTTATATATATATATATATATATATATATATATATATATATATGTATGTATGTCTGTGTCCGTTTTTCACATATTATGTATAATTATAGTTTTATATAGCCATATATTAAAATAATATAACATAGATTTATTATAATTCATATCCTCAATATAATATTAATTTCTATTTACAAAAAAATATTTTAAAACAGAAATGAACACATAACAAATTTAGATTTTTTATAGATGAAAAAGTCTATTTGTCAATTAGGATATTACAACGTTGTACGTTCACTACATACGTACATCACTTATTGACAAAAAGATACGTCCTACAGCTATACAAATATAATGATATTATATGTTATATAATACCGTCGCATCAAATGATATTATATTATAATGATATTATATATATATAAAGTTATATGTTACTGTTTCGCGTTTTTCTTTTTTTTTTTTCTTCTAATAGCTATTACTCATTTTGTCTTATGCCACAGTTAATAAGTATAAAACTTCATACATAAATTCTATCCATGCTGCATTTACTTACACTATTTATACAAATGCAGATTTTACTGCACTTTATCATTTGATACGTATTCTATATATCTGTTACATTATACAGATATAAATACATGTCTGCTTAATTCCTGTTGCATTGAAAAATGCGAATCACATAAATAATATTTATTTGAATAAAGTTTATTTGACTAATTTATTTCTGTCTTAAGAATGTATGTATGTATATGCAAGTGTTCATGTTCTTAACTCATATCTTGAAAGTCAGAAATTTATTTTCTTTTAAGAGATTGACATGAAAAAATGTAAAATGTACCATCCAATAAAAAATGGCTGTATTAAAAATATTATATTAGATTATATAAATTTTTCATATCATATTTAAATTGACATGTTTATATCTTATGATAAAAATATGATAAAGCAGATGTTTATTAATTCATAGCAGCTTACACAAATTGTGGTGCACTATCTATTATTCTATAATATGATCTTGTAATATTTTGACATAATTATAAAATATAATATTTACAGAATAAGTTCATGATGTTTTAAAATTAAAGCACATACAGATCGCTTCTTATATATTGTTTCATAAATTAAGATATAAGTACTGATATATTAACTTGTTTGGCTTTAATTAAATATGAACAGTACGAATATATGTATATATGTATATATATATATATATATATATATATTGGCTCTTCATGTATATGTGACATTATCACAAACTGTGTCATTAAAAACAAAAAATAACTTCTGTATGTAAAACGCATGATATACAAACATTTGCACTTTTATTTCGAAAACTTTTCTTTAATTTATATAATATTCACTGTAATACTCTATTATTACAATATTTAAAAGATGATTTTGACAAAGAAGCACATTCGTTATTTTCTTTCATCATTAACAAAATCATGAATTTATGACAAAATTCATAAAAATGCTATAGCTACATTTATACTATGAACATGAACTTTCTTTACATTGAGATATTTTGTTCCTTAAATAAGATAAGAAACAGTCCTAGTTCAATGCCTATGTACTTCAATGACATATAATCATTCGTTTATACAAGCTATATACAAAAATGTCTAATCAAGATTTATACACATTTTAAATTTGTTGTAAATCTTTCTTCTAAAACGAGAATGCAGTGGAATGTAATTATTAGAGAATAGAATCTTCTTTCATGTTTGTCAAATAAAGTTGATATGGAAATTTGAATGTATTCTCTCGGTCTTTCTCTCTCTTAATATACATGTCTCAAGATTTAGAAAAACTTAAGAAACATAAATTTTTAGTGCCACTGCATTCTGAACATTATTTGCTTCTATAACAAATTATATTTTAACTTAACAGCAAGAGGATTTTGCAGGTTCTGCTTCGACTAGATTAAAATCTAAACCACCAGGCCTAGCAAATCCAGTTTTTATTCCATCCCAACCATCTTCTACCTTATATTCACCAGTCTGTATTCTATTATAAACTTCCTGTGTAACTGTTCGAAATGCTTCTTCAACATTAACTCCAGTCTTTGCGCTGGTTTCAATGTGATGTACTCCATGTTGATCAGCAAAAGCTCTTGCTTCTTCCTTTGAAACTTCTCGCCTACTTCCATTGGTAACTAAATCTAATTTACAACCTACCAATGCAAATACAGGGCGATGTGGCTCAATATGTCTACGAGCTTCCATCATCCACTGAGGAATATGTTCAAAACTTGCTCTATTACAGACATCATACACAAGCAGGGCACCAACAGAGTTTCTATAGTATGATTTTGTAATTGACCTAAGATAAACAACACATTTCATTATTTTACTTATATCAATGACATATCATATCTTGTTTTTAATATATTTGTAATTACTTAAAACATATAATACAAATATAACACACCTAAATCTTTCTTGGCCAGCTGTATCCCATAACTGTAATTTTATTCTTGTTCCATCCTTTACTTCAATTAATCTAGCAAAAAAATCTACTCCTACTGTTGGATCTGAAAGCTAATCAAATAAAATATGTTATATGCTTTCTATAATAATATCAGGTATAAACTCATTGAATTGTAAAAGAACTATAATTTTTGATTTACTAAAAAATATACTCTACATAAAAGTCAATGACAGATTCAAGAAAAAAGATAAAAATGTATCTCAATCAAAGATACTGTTTTGTTTATTATTGTTCATTAACCTACTAATTGTACAATGTATATAATAATTATAATTGGATATTAAAACTAATTCATTTGCGTGACAAAAATTCTTCAAACATATTTAATATCATAGCATTTTTATGCTGTCCTGAATTCTTTATTTAAAAAATAGCAATCAACTACATAAATATTATTAGATCAGCAAAATTGGAAATACTCCAACGATATAAAATCTATTTCAACTTCGATTTCAACATCAATTACAGTACAACTTATTTGATATTATGAAAAATGACAAAAGAACAAAACATGACAGATTTGATTAAAATCAACATTTTTATCAACATTGTTGACAATAACGGTTAGAGTCGCTGCGTACCTCTGCGAACTTCCCATCAGTAAAATATTTCAGCAACGAACTTTTTCCGACTGTACTGTCACCGATAAGTATCAGGCGAAATTGATAGTCAAAAATTGGTTCCACCATCTTGACGTATGTATATATTACGATTAAAGTTCTTCACAAGCAATACTCCAGTTGTCACTTATAAAGTCATGATTTTCTTGTATGCACTCGTCAAGAGTGAGAACCTCGCTGACCGTGACATTAATCATCAACTTCCTACCTTTGCCCAAGACTGTACTGCACTTATTGCGCACGACACTGTGCAAATAAACACGTAGATCTCGTAAGGATCTTTGAAACCGAACACATCGTAATTTTCAATGAACTAGCTGCTTTTAGCCGTTCCAAATTTCACTGCTTCTTTCTTCTTTAATTCTTTGAGACACTCACAGAACCACGCGGTCATAGTAGCCACCTAAAATACACATTTCACGGGTTTAACTAGAAAGGTTGAAAGACATCATCATTTAATTTATAAATATTGCTTACACATATTTATAGTTTACTTAATACAAATCTGTATACAATCAATGAACACCAAAAGAATTAAAAGAAAATATTGACTTCTTTTCTTTACTAGTTAAGTAAAATGGATAGAAGAATATTATTTTAAACTCTAAAAGTAAATATTCGAAAATGTTTCGGAAATATTCTCTATTTTTGTTATACTACTTGAAACGATAAATTCTTCATTTTATCTATTACGTTGTAAGGATTAAAGGTTAATTAAGAGATTAGTCGAGCATTTTTACGTATACTAAATATGTAAAGCATAGTGCCATTTGCATCTTAAACGTAGAACAGGACACGGAATGTGTAATATATATCTATTCAAATAGATACGTGTATAGTGATTATAAAGTAATAAAAAAAGTGATAGTATTTGAAATAATAAAGATTAGAATAATAATCTTCACTCGTCTTTGTTTAAGTTTTATCTATAACGAATTGTTTCTTATGTAGGATTTGCTACTTATGTAACAACAACCTTCTAACCACTAATTTTGTAAATAAGTTTTAGTACGTATAACCTAACTACGTGATTTTCTTTAATAAAAAATTTTGAATTTAATTTTACTCTTAACCTTTTATAATACAACAGTAACTCATTTTTAAATTTTTTTCTAGAAAAATGAACGAAAAGAAATTGATTGATGAAATTATTGAATTGCGTGAGTTGTTACGCACGAAGGAAACTCAACTAGCTGCCTTAAGGCGCGAAAAACAAATCTTACAAGATTACGGTTTGAATAACGAAGAAATATTACGATATAGTAGGCAAATATTTTTACCAGAAATTGCTATTAAAGGTGTTTCTATTTATAAAATTTTAAAATGTATTATATTTATTAAATTAAAATCATACGAATTTCATGTAACAAAAATCTGTTATTCTTTAGTATTTAATATTTTCTCTTCCATATATATATTCTTAATTAGATATATAAATAATAATAAAGTTTTTATTTTCAATTGTAACATTTTTCATTATATAATTACAGGTCAAGTAAAATTAAAGAATAGCGCAATATTGATCGTAGGAGCAGGTGGACTTGGATGCCCGGCTGCATTATATTTAGCATCTGCTGGTGTTGGACAAATTGGTATAATTGATTATGATGATGTAGAGATTAACAATCTTCATAGACAATTATTATATGCAGAAACAAGTATTGGGACACCAAAAGTAAATACTGCTGCAGAAAGTCTTAATCGGTATTTGTATATCAATATAATATGGATAGATTTTTACAAGTATATGTATTAAATGTTTATTTGATGGTAAAATTCATGATATAAAATATCCCTACTTTTATAATCTAAACTAAATATTCCTAATTTTAGCTTAAACAGTGACATTAAAGTTACTCCATATAAAATTCAACTAGATAGCAGTAATGCTCTGGACATAATAAAGTCTTACGATGTAGTGATAGATGCTACCGATAATGTAGCTACACGTTATTTATTGAATGATGCGTGTGTTCTAAGTAATAAACCTTTAGTATCTGGATCAGCATTAAAATTTGAAGGTCATTTATCTGTATTTAATTACAATGGACCTTGCTACAGATGTATATTTCCTAAACCTCCTCCTCCAGAAACAGTAACAAATTGTGGAGATGGTGGTGTTTTTGGCCCAGGTATTATTTTTTAATTAATTTAATTAATTTATTCAGTATTTTTAATTCAGAAAATATTTATTATTTAATTTAACTACAGCCGTTGGTACTATTGGCGTCTTACAAGCATTAGAAGCGCTGAAGATAGTACTCGATCTTCCGCATGTACTATCCGGTCAACTTCTATTATTTGATGGACTAGAAACGAAGTTTCGTAAGATCAATCTGCGTGCTAAAAATATAAACTGTGCCGTTTGCGGCGAGCATCCAACTCTGCACAAATTAATTGATTATGAACAATTTTGTGGTGCAAAAGCAAATGATAAAGATCCGAAATTAAATTTATTAAGAACGGAAGAAAGAATAAGTGTGGAAGAATATAACACAACATTGAAATTAGGCACGAAAGCTCATATTTTAATCGACGTACGTTCAGCCGAAGAATTTGATATCTGTCATTTAAAGAACTCTATAAATATACCATTATGTGATATTAATAACAACGAAACAGTAACATTAATAAGAAGTAGAATACAGGAAATACAAAAACAACATGATAATGCTAGTTGTAAGTATATTTTGCTTAATATGTTATGTTGAAGTTGTAAATATATAATAAATGTGTATGTATTTGTTCTAGTATATGTTATGTGCAGAAGAGGAAATGATTCGCAAAAGGCTGTAAAAAGTCTTCAGGAAATATTTCAGGGAAGTAATCTAGAAATAAAAGATGTAATTGGTGGCATTCATGCTTGGAGCAAGAAAATCGATTGTACATTTCCTGTATATTAATTGTATAAAATTGTATGTAATTGATTACTTTCATGTTTATTGATTTTTATTACTAAAATTAATATGTGTATAATTACATAATGTTCGACATTACATTTTTATAAATATATATACGTGAATAACACGTACATTTATAAAAATATATAGTTATATAAAGTGAATTAATTCATTTAGAATACTCTTCTATCTCGGAACTAGTTAAACTGGTTTCTGGATACTTGTAATGGGAATCTGATAAATTTCGTAATTTTTCTGCTGCTTGTTCTGGCGTTAAGTCTCTTTGTGCTTGTGCAAGAAGTTCATAGCCAACCATATGTTTCTTTACAGTTGCTGAACGCAATAGTGGAGGTAAATAAATTCCATGGAAAGTCCAATAAGGATAATCTTGTTTTACATATGGTCCAGTTGGCGCTCCTTTAAATAGAGTCAATTAAATATCGTGATTAGTTACATAACCTTTTTTAATGAAAATATTCAATAATATTTAATCATACCATGCCAACCCATAGAATAAGGAAAAGAGCAATGGAATAAGTTATCATATTTTGTACACAGTATTTTCATAGTAGCTGCTAATGATTCTTGTTGACTTTCTGATAAATCTTGCATTCTAGATACCTGTTTCTTAGGCAATACCATAGTTTCATATGGCCATACTGCCCAAAATGGTACTAAAACTACCCAATCTCGGTTTTCTGATACAATGCGCTCCTACAACATAAAATATACAAATTAAAAAATCTGAAGATCTGAATCTAAATTCTCTTAATATGGTACTTTACTTTTTTGAAAAGTTCTTTTTGTACATAATCTATAAGAAGTGGTTTTTTATTACGATTATAATAATCACTGAGGTATCTATCCTTTATTTTAGCTTCATTTGGTAGGAAGGAGCTAGCCCAAATTTGACAGTGAGGATGAGAATTGCTACAGCCCATTACAGCACCACGATTTTCAAAAATTTGTACCCAAGTCCATTTCTCTCCCAACTCAAGCATTTCAAAAATCCAGCTAAATCATTCATACATTCATATTACATAAAATGTTACAATACTACAAACTAGATGTATTACCAACATACCGTTTAACCACTTCTTTAATTTCCGAAATTTTCATAAGTGCTATTGTTACATTTGATTTGGGATGGAAACACATCACTTTACAAGTACCTCTGGCAGCATCCATTTGGAATAATTCATCTTCAGATTTTGATGGATCAGGAACTGATTCCAATAATGCAGGAAAGTCATTGACAAATGAATATGTATTTTCATATATTGGAGTTATCTGAAAAGCAAGAACATTTAGTATCAGAAAAGTTGTGCAATTCTGGTCCTAAAGTTAAGGGATAGTTATTTAAATGCATTACCTGTCCACTAGCTCTGACGTTGCCAGGACAAAGTGGATTATCAGGGTCATAATCTGGCAGATCTTCTTCTATATTTGTTTCAATTTGTCCCCCCCAGGGTCGTTTCATTCGATGTGGTGACACTAGTACCCATTCTCCCTTTAAGGGATTATATCGAATATGTTGATGTTCTATAAAATATTGATCTAATAGATGATACATAGAACTTGAATTTGATATAATTTCTTCATAAGAACAAAAATTCTAACCAGTAGGATCAAATTGTTTTTTTAAAGCTTCTGTGCCATTTTTCAGGCTGTTCTTATCACCTGAAAATTATTATTAAGTCTTCATGTATATACACAGAAAATTTGGATAAGATTATGTATATATTACATTAATGTATTAAACTAATTTTTACAACAAATTAATTTGTTTGATAAAATTACAATTAGTTTACTACAAAAAGTACATTACTCAATATAAACGTTTAAAAATATCATATAAAAGTATTTTGCTTCATTACTATATACATATACACGCATTACTTACACTTTTGGAATGCTACGAATAGTAATACAAATTTTAATCGTCATGTGGATTTCGTTTTAATCAGAACTATAAATAATGCACAATAGATTCACGCGGGTTTTGTTTTGATTTCGATCATACAGAATGTATAATAAACTGTAAAAATTATTATTAGTTTCACATGCCACTATACATTTATAATATAAAAGAAATAAAACAAAATTTGTGGAAGGTCATATGACCGACGCTTATGCTCCTATAAAATTTATTTACTCGAAAAAAACCTTACGCGATTAATAGTGTGTACCTTTCATAAATAATATAACGACTACCTTTATCTTTTACAGATATTTGTTGTATTAAGTGATTAATTTTTCAATTAATATAAAATATTTTTACCTGTTGATGCAAACATTTGTACTTTGGTATCTACTTTTGGTATCGCAAGTGTCGCTTGAGTGCTACTAGCGTACTGGAAAATTTTTAATGACAGCAGTAATTTAAGATGTACGTGTCATTTTTTCATAGACAAGATACTTGTGTAACTATACCAAGTACAGTGACTTATGATAACATTTACATCGCTTACGAAATCTAATGTTCAATGTGTACACATATCGATGTGTATCACGCATTACTACGTATTAGATGGTTGGTGTAAAATCAGATTCGATCTCGATCAGAACGAGCTTAAGATGTTAAAAGATATCGCAAGCGTTATTTATAGGAAAACGAACAAACAAATATATGTATGTGCATTGCCAGTAAAGAAAATATGGTTAAATTGCTTTATTTTTTGACATAGGAATGCTAATATGTTTCGTACTTAATTATACTAAAGAATCTGCTACTACGTATATTTCTCAAAAGAGAAATATTCATGATAAAATATAATTACTTTTGAAATCAAATTTTAAAATTTATATCTTTTTAAATTCTAACTGCTAATACTAAACAATTATCTTTTTTAATTATAATTTAATCTTTAAATAAAATTTAGATTTTTATATAGGGTAATAAAGAGCATAATTTTATATAAAAAAATATATTAAAATTGTAAGGATAAGTAATAAACAATTTTACAAATTTCCTAGAAAGTCAGATCCTTATATTTGATTTTAAGTCTACTTTTCTAAATGAATATAAAGATATGTAAAAATTGTTCCGATAAAAATTTCTGTCGTTCAATGTAAATTACCTTAATACTCGCCTTGCATGATTTGACGTTTCGAATAGTTGCCTGCAACTTTTAAACGCGACCATTAACATTATTTGCTAATATGGCGCGCGGTAGTAGTGCTGGTTTTGATAGACATATTACAATCTTTTCACCGGAAGGGCGGCTTTACCAAGTAGGTAAGATTTGTGAAAATATTTTACATTAAGACATAAACAGTTTTCCAATTTTTGTTGCTGTCTTTCGAAGTACTAACTCTTGTACTAATTTTCTAAGCGGGAACCATGACATGGCGTGATTAGCAATTATCAACTTTTCTAAGTAAAAGTATCGAATATTTTGCAGAATATGCGTTTAAAGCGATAAATCAAGGTGGTTTGACATCGGTCGCTGTAAAAGGAGTGGACACAGCTGTTTTTGCTACACAAAAGAAAGTGCCTGTAAGATAACCTCTATCACTATACTGTTATTACTAGTAGTTCTTTATAATATTATTCCTTTTTTTCTAAAGTATATAGCATAGTATTTTAAAGTAACATTTGAAGATTTTTCTGCAAATAATACAAATGAAACTTATTAAATTTAAGGATATTTGTTTATAGGATAAGCTGCTTGATGCTTCCAGCGTTACTCATATTTTTCAACTCACTGAGCATATCGGTTGCCTTGTGACAGGCATGATAGGTGAGTAAAGTTTTAAAGAAAATGATTATCCTAAAGATTTGTTATATAATTTTTCAATCATTATTATTTGAAATATCTAGATTTTTTTTTTTGTATTAAAGGTATATTGTTTTTGTTGTGCATTTTAGCTGATAGTAGATCTCAAGTTCAACGTGCAAGATATGAAGCAGCTCATTTTAAATACAAGTATGAATATGAAATTCCTGTGGATGCATTATGCAGACGTATTGCAGATATCAGTCAAGTATATACACAAAATGCAGAAATGCGGCCTCTTGGATGTTCTATGATGCTTATTTCATACGACAAAGAAAAAGGACCTTGTGTTTATAAGGCTGATCCTGCAGGATATTATTGTGGTTACAGAGCCATATCTGTTGGTGCTAAACAAACTGAAGCTAATTCTTATCTGGAGAAAAAGTTAAAGAAGAAACAAAACTATGATCATGATGAAACAATACAGTTAGCAATTACTTGTTTATCTACTGTTTTATCAGTAGATTTTAAACCAACAGAGATAGAAGTTGGGGTAGTATCAAAGGACAATCCCAAATTTCGGTAAATATTATTTCTACTTCATGTATAAAATTGTTGTAAATAAATAACATATAAAATGTTTTTATGTTTCAGAACTTTAACAGAACAAGAAATTGATAAGCATCTTACTGCAATTGCAGAAAAAGATTAATGATTTTATGTATAATTCATTACAAATAAATGTCATGTCCTGCTTAACACTGTTTCGTTTTTATACTTAAAATATAAGAGAAAGTATATTATATTAAATTCAAGATATAATTGTTAACACGAATAAATTATACACATTTATAATTTAAATTAAAAAATTTATTTCAAATTCATGTTTCTTATTTATAATTTATAAAATAGTGAAGATATTGGTAAAATTATTTTCCTGATGCTGTTGCTAAAGGGTTTCGTAGAACTAGAATTACAGAATCACCTCTCAAAAACATTTTTGAAATAAATCTATCCTTATTTACTGGTTTTGCCTAGATAAAAACAAAGCTTTCTGTATACTATCAATCATAAGTTTTGCTTCAATACCGCATAGTTATATTACCTTCTTTTTTCCTTTACCAGTACGTGGAAGTTCAGTCCACATTTCTTTTACATTTTCTAAAACCATGTTACAATGTCTATCAAATGCTTTTACTCTTCCTAATAATTTTTTGTTATTTCTACAATTAATTAAAACCTGTGTATTATTTTTCACAGATTGAGTTAATACTGAAAGTGGTCCAGTGTTAAATTCTTCTTCCTCTCTTTTTGCTAATTCTTCAGGAGTCATTTCAGATTTTGGCTTAGTTAAAGAAGACCTAAAAATAAAAGTTGTTCTGTTAGAAAAATGCTAATAGGAATTCAAAGAGAAAAGTTATAACCTATAAAAGTTATAACCAGGTAAAATGTACACAAAAAGATAGTATATAAATAGAAAAATAAGGTTAAGTTTTGTGTAAATACAAAAATTACTGTTAAAACGATAAAAAATTTTGTATAAACATTTACATTTTGATGAATTTCTGTTACGAATGAAATCGATAACGCAAAATTTTTCTTAGGAATAGTACACAAAATATAAGTAATAACTATGTTTTCAAATCAATAAGCAACACAACGTTCAGTGCACTTCTGTTCACTTCCGATTCCGATCACCTCTGAAAGTAGGTTATGTTATATTGCATATTGAGTAATTTTTCTATATGTATGTATGTACACTATTTGTGTTTATGAAATACATTGAAAAAGCATAGCTTCTTATTTAGTGGTTAAAATTTTTAGTATTTTTGTCGATTTAAAATAAAAGTTTACAATGTTCAATAATATTTTATCATATTATTTCGAAGATTAAATCTGTATATGTATAAGATAAATGTGACACATTTTAAGGCATAGCTGGGAAAATAACAAGATGAAAACAAACCGACAGAAAAAAGCGAGAAAAAATTTAAGCTTTTTTATTAACAACTTCAAATTTAGATCTCCGTTTCAAGTTCTTATTGATGGCACATTTGCTTTGGCTGCGTTAGAGGTTTGCATTTAAATATATTATTTTATGTTACTATAATTAAAGTTGATGCCTGATTTCATTATATAAAGAGTAGAAAATGATATATGTAATTACTTATAAATTAATGAAAACAAGTGACTTGAATTTGTAATAATTTTTAATTCTTTTCAGAATAAATTTAATATACAAGATCAATTATCAAAATATTTTCAATCTGAAGTGAAATTGTTAACTACACCATGTATCATTTTGGAAACTGAAAAATTAAGTACATTTTCAAAAGCAGTTAGTGGTGCTATGCAAATTGTTAAACAATATCCTATACATAAATGTGGACATGAAAAACATTCAATTAGTGGCACAAAATGTTTACTATCTATGGTTGGAAAAAATAATTCATTTAGGTATAATAAAAATTTCAATGAGTGGAAATTAAAATTAGCGATACTATACATATATGTATATATATCTGTTATGTTGTTTTTTCAGATATATTATAGCTACGCAAGACAGAGAACTTCAGGATTACTTGAGAAAAATTCCAGGTGTACCAATAATGTATTTGCATGGTAAAGCACCAACTTTGGAAGCACCGTCACAAGCTAGTCGTGAATATGCTGAAAATATTCGTAAAGAATTAGGGATGACTGAATGGGAGAAAGAAAATATTAAAGTACTGAAAGAAGTAGCTGGAGTAACTGATAAAACAGAAGTAAGACTAAAAAAGAAGAAAAAAGGGGGCCCAAATCCTCTCAGTTGTCTGAAGAAGAAGAGTAAATCACGAACAGAAATTTCAAAAAATATTAAAGAAAAAATATCTGGTAGAGTTAAGAAGAGAAAGAAAATGAAAATAGCAGCACATATAAAAGAAGCATTGATTGCAGAAGTAAAGAATACGCAGTTAGGAAGCACAAAATAATTTGAAAATAGATGCATAATTAAAAAAGGACATGTATACATAAAACTTGTATAAATTATTAAAATTTATGCAAATTCCCTTTTATTTATGATACAGTTATTTCTTTCAGGTTACAAAATTGCAATAATTAGAGCTGTGTTGTAACGTATTTATATGAGTCCATTTATAAATATAAGTATACTTATTTTACTAGTAAAATTGTTACTTGTAAATACATGAAGTATCATACAACTATGTTATTTATGTTTGTGTAACAAAGAACGAACACATTGGAAGATAGAACTGAAAAATCTCATATTCATGTACATTACAAAGTTATTTCAACAATTTTTTTTTACAATATTGTATAGTAAAAGATGTCTAAGCATTCGACTTTATTGATTAATATATGTAATTATTCATTGTATTTTGAAACGTCCTATTCTTCATATTCCTTTATACTATTCAAGTAGTACCAATAATTACACTTAATGTAAGAAAAATAAGTAAATGGAATCACATCACTTTAAAGTAAGATATGATTATGATAAAGAAGATATAATACTCTATGAATACTCTAAATTAATAATACTCATTCTATACATATATTACATTCTCGTTCAAATATTTAATCATATAAGGAACACGATGTAAATTTTGAATTAGGAACTTTTATGTGTAGAAAACATGAAGGAAATATAAATGCATATAAATTGCACATTATTTACATTCATTTGACAATTATATAAACTGGAATACTGAAAATATACATTTTATGATATAGAGTAATACATAAATAAAAAATAAGTCTTGATTATATGCTCTTATATGTTAGAGAAATTACTAATTAATAAGGTGTATTAAAATTCTCCCACATACTAGTATAATATATTATAAAATTTGAGATACAATTTATTAATTTCAAAGTGTTTATTTTTTCATAGTAAGAAATATAGAATATCTTGGTTTGTTACATTACAGTTAGCAGCATATTAGATAAAAGAAAATATGAATGAGACAGAGATAAAATAAAATAATATGGAATAGAAATACTTCGAAATACATATAGTTTTAAACACAAAATTCCTGAAACACCGTTTCGTTAAAAAGAGTCATTTAAGATTACAAGTTAAATTCTAATTAAAACTTAATTGCTACTCTATCTTCATGCGTATGAAAAGTTTAATGTGTATTATACAATATGTCATGAAATGTATTATCTATAGGTTAATACAAACATTTAAGAGGATTAAGAGAATGTACATTAATTATATGTAAAGATCCCATTTTAAAATTCATTTTAAATATAAAGACGGTACATAGCACAATTTCGCAGAAAAATGCTATCAAAAAATGGAGTTATAATAATTAAAAATAAATCTCTTTTATGTACCATAAAATTTAATAGAGAATTTTTTCTATACCAATTGATAGAATAATATTAGTGATTAATAAAACTTTATTGATAATTCATAAAATAATTAATAATTTAAATTCATATAGTGTTTTTATTGTTTATTGTGCCATTATTTTAATGACAATCTCATTTATATCACGTTCTTTAATTATATTGTATAATACATTTATATATTTGTTTATATGTAAGATCAAGAAAATAATTTTTTGGTAAACTCTCGAATACTTCGTAAACGTGTATACTTTATAAAAAATCAAATTATAGGCGCAAGTTTCGACAAATTGTGTAAACTGCTAACGATAACTTCGTACAATATTCTTTTATATTCTATGTAAATTACTGCCAGTCTTGACATGAAGGGATAATGTGAATATTACTTTCAGATGAAGGTATTTTTTAAACAAAACATGTAAAACCTGATGTCAATGGGTTTTTTCTATTCCATACATATATAACATCAAGGTTGTTGATTAAAAAGTGCACGGGCAGCCATAGCTAACATTTTCATACGCCGTATAGAATTATGACTTGGATTAGCTGCTACAAAAGCAGCTAACTGAGATTGCAAAGTCATTAACACAGTACCCATATGTTCTCGTGTTACTGGATCATTAGGATCTAAATTTAATATCGCCTCTTCAAGCCACCTAATAAATAATCATAAAGAATGAGAAATTTTTATCTAATATTATTAAACACTAATAATAAAAGATTTCTCTATTACCTATGCTTCAGTTCTGTACGGTGTCCTAAATCTGCGGATAACTGCTGTACAAGTGAAAGAATTACAGGTTGTTGTAAAATACATCTTGAGGTTTGACCTTGAGGTCCTACAGAAGAAAATACTCTAGAAGGTTCTGTTTTTTCACAAACTAGTACTACCAAGCCTAAATCACTAGCACTTAGAGCTTGTTGGAAGGCAGCATTTAACTGTCCCCGTTGGAGGAGAGATATAACTCGCGCTTGAGCATCAGCAACCGCTGATACTGGTATAGCAGGTGTAGTAGCTCGAGAACTACAAGCATATTCGATTAATTTCACCATTTAATGGAAACTGATATAGTGTTTTTAATACGCTTACCGCGCATTTGTGATCTCAGTAAGTTGTTGGTTTAAATTATCTCTAATAGAATCACGAATTGTACGTATTGTTCCTTCTTGGAGAATAACTAAACCCCTATTTAATTCTGTTTGTAACTCTTCGCGAACTAATGCGGATAGTGCTTCACTTTGTTGTTCATTTCTTTGCTGATATTGTTTATCTGCAATTGCATCCACATTTTGAAGATCTAAAAAGAAAGAAAAATGTTTTATATGAAATTAGCCTTCAAATATAATTGGTATTTTCCTTAAATCGTAGATATCTTACATTCACGAGTACCCCTAACAAAAGCATCTTGTACTTGTTTAAACATTGTCTGACATGCTTTTTCCATGCCAGGTAAAAGAACATTTGTAAAGGTTTCTTTAAATGCCGCGTCTAATGCCGGTTTTGCTGCATTCACTGCTGCCATAGCAAGTGTATCTTTTATATTATTACTATTAATGAGCTCTGTCAAATTCTTTTTTAAGAGTTCATCCATTCGAGCAGAATCTAATCTAAGTTGATGCTTTAATGGCTCTACTGTGTCTTCAATAATACGTGGTAGGGTAGTTTCAATTTTGTCTTTCATTGTTGTTTCAAGTGTCTTAAGAAAATCGTGTTGCCGAGCCATTTGACTATATAATGTTTGTTCTAAGGTTGCATTTAGTTGCTGTGAAGCTCGTGCTAAAGCAGATTCTACTCGCGTCGAAATTGGTGTCTCTTGCCTTAATCTAGTCACTTCAGTACTTAACTCTCTTAATTCCTGTCGTTGATCTTGAATTATTTCCAAAATTGACTCTACTTTATTTATTAGTTCGAGAGTATTCAATTCGTTTGTTGTTTGCCATGTATTTTCAGTATTTCCTGTAGTATGCGTTGTTGGTTTCGATTCGTCTTTTAATCTTTTTCTTTTTTCTTCGTCATTTGTGAATCCATCGGCTTCCTGCATGGCATGTCTGCTTACATCTTTTAATAATACCATCGGGATATTAGGCCAATCTTCATCAGCAGTATTGGTATCCTTTGGCTTATTTTCGGGTTCTGGTTCTTCATCTGCTTTTGTAAGAGATAAAATTTCTCTTACTTCTCTCGATGGACTACTGCCACTACTAGCAGGTGCTTGTTCTTCTAACTCATTTGTGGCCAATGGTGGGTCTGTTGCATTTAGAGCCTGAACTGCTTGTGCAAGTGAGGGGCTAGCAGATAACACTTTACCTAATTCTGGGCTACTAGGGCGAGAATCTAATTCATTATTTTCTTTTTTGGCAGGCGAGCTGAATGCATCTGGTGTCATTAAATTTAAGCCAGCATTGTGATTTGTTGTTGCCTCAAGTGTAGCAGATAAGGAACGATTTTCTTCGCAATTTTCCACTGAAATTCCATTATGATTAACATTTCCCATATCTCGTGTATCTTCAGAGTAGCCCGCTGATTTATGAGTTAGTGTGTCCATAAGACAATTACCACTCATTTGTGAGGCAGGCTTAAAAGCAATATGACATTCTTGTAATGATTTTGGTTGAACTAGATACATCCTTATAACAAGTTGCTCTTCAGTATCTTCTTCACAAGGACATAAATCTTCCAGCGATTCTCCAGTAGGACGCATTTTACGTAAACCAGCATCAACAATTCCAAAACTCAGTATTGGATAGGGGAGGAGGAACTCTGATATTGTATTTACTGATGTTATTTCATCATTATCTTTTGTAAGGCTTAATATGTACAGAACTTTATTGTATATATCTGATAATAAAAGGTATCCTGCACTAAGATCTAAGCCGGCTTTTAACACTGGTAATTTACCGGTAGAAGGTGTAGGTGCAAATTTAATGGTTTGTAAACAGGACCATACCTCACAAGACCAAACTTTTAATTCTGTATTATTGTCACATCCAGTTATGGCAAACCTCCAAAATTGAACTCTGTGGAACAAAATACAGTTACAGTGATTATTTTAATTTAATAATAAAATAAATTCAATAAAATGTTCTGTTACATATTGCTTACTCTGGATGATACGTTTTATGGTCATCTAGGAAGAACAAGCAGGAAATCGGTCGTCCACCATGTGGTCTCCATTGATGTAAACAACGAGGTTGTACTTGATTACCATGAGGATTACTATGTAAGTAAACTTGAAAGAATTTGACTTCTCCGTCAAAACTAGCTGTAGCTAACGCTGTGCCATCTGGACTGAATGTTGCTTCTATGATTGTGTCAGAATGTTGATCAATTTCCAACATGCCTCCATTTTCCTTCACAGCTGGATCAATTGCCTATCATTTAGTCAAACAGTTGGATACTTTGTTCATTTTGTACGGATTTTATAATCTGTAAGTAAGGTACACATTCACCTCTATTGATCTGAATCTTGCCGAAACAGTATTAACTGACCACAACTCTACTTTGGAACCACGAGTTAGAACTAAAAGCTTTGAAACTTTATCTCCATCTGATGGTACATCTTCAGGAATATATGGACACCATATTACACGATGACTAGTAGGAGATATATCTTCTGCATCTACTTGTAGTAATAAACTACATAACAATTCTGATGGTGTTGATTCAATAGTATGTATAAAAAGATTTCCCAAATAATCAACACATGCCAAAATTGCATTAGAAACATGTGCAAAAGCCAGATCTTGTATTGCTGCACGCATTCCTCTTAACAGAGCTCTTTGTTCCAATTCTTTGTATACAACTCTAACCACACCTCCTCCATTACCAACTAAATAATGTTATTTTTTTTAAATTTAGAAGTTCAATAAAATAATTATAATTTAAGTTTAAATTTACCTTTACCTTTTATGCCATAAGCTAAATATTTCCCAGACATATGAACAGCTAATAATTGGCCTGGGTAAAAGTTATGTTCCCATGTAAAATCAACAATATTTTTTAACTTCACCTTTGAACTACCGTGATTATGACCTCCTGGTGAAGGAATAACAACAACATTGCTACTATATAATTCAACAGAATGTTGATTTTCTTGTCCAGTGAATTCTCTAAACATAGAGGAAAAGATCTTTATATGTATATGAAAAAAGAAAATTGAGCAATAAAAAAGAAATTAAATTAATTTGATAAATTTAATAATAAAGATCAGAAAATTAATATAAAAAAAATGTAAAGTTTACACTTTTGATATTTATTATGTTTACACAGCGTAATACCAAGATAGATAAAAATCAAAGGCATCAAATGTTATGAATGAAAGACGTATAAAAATATATAAAAATTACCAATGGAAATTCTACCGTTTATAACTGAAATGAAGCTAAATTTCAATAAATACTTACACTGTTTGCTGATATGGAAGATTTAGGTTATCCTCTCCCGTTTTGATCATTTTCATAAACGTGATAGCGTATTCTAAAAAATGATAAAATTAATAAAATTTTGACGATTACCGTGCCGGAATTCGGACAATTCTAACCCCAGCCGGTGGCACGCCTGATAACGATATTTTGTCAGTCTTACCTTTCGTGCATATATTTGCCGGATTGTAAAAGTGTTTTTTGATGATGCGTTTTTTATTTTAATGAAACATGTGCGAATTATTATTTCATCGATGCGAATAAATAATGTGTTTCATGTACATAGCTCAATGAAATTATCAAAAACGAAATGTCAGACAGCTATCAGATACTTGTCAGAAAAACGGACCGGAAGTGCACTGACGGTATTTTATGTATTTCGCGCTATGTGGCGCTTTATGTTATCTTAATTTTAAGCGTTTCAATCACTAAGTATGTATATAATTATTACATTTTTCAGATTGCATAGACAAGAAGATGATTTTTTAATACCAAAATACATTACACAACCAAATACATTACAAAATAATTATATCGGTTATGTTAAAGAATTATACTTTCAGTAATACATAGCAATCTCAATTTATAATTTATTGTTTATAGCTATGTATGTATATGTATATATGCAATGTATATGATACGGAGCATGTAATATATCTTTTTGATACTTTATATTTATTATAAGATTTAATAATCAATGTTCTACATAGAATATTTTTTATTGAAATAGATACTCGCAGAGAATCTTGTATCGTAATTTACACTTTATTTCGTATAATACACTATAATAGACAGGCTTTTCTCTTCATATATGACTATCTTTTGGAAAATGGCAGTAGTGCTCAAACGTACATAGACCCAGTAAAAGTGGCAGTAAATTTCTCTAATTTGAATATCTTTCAATCGCGCTTAACTGTTACAAATCCCAATGAAGCGTTCTTCCATTTTTTAACCCTCTCTGCATATTTCGAGTTCCTGCGATAACTAAATCTCAAAATATATAAATCTTTCTTCGATTTTGATTTTTTGGACAGAAAATTAAAAGATCTTAAATAAAAACCGGTTCAATAATAAAATACGTGATGATAAAAAAACTTTTCCTGAATTTCAAATTTCCATCACTTATACAGTATATGATAAATATAGGTCGAATTACTATGTATATATGTATAAAGGAATGAATCACGGCGCGGACACAGGTGACGATTTGACGATTGGATTAAGGATTGACAATCAGCAAATAGAGATGAAATGTTTATGTTAGAGAATTGAACGATAAGCCTGAAAAGCGATATACGTATACACGTGGAAACTGATGCATGGTGACACGTGGACATTTAAATACACGTCGTAAAATTGTTTGTCGTGTATGTGAAATCGAATATGTACTATAGAGAAGGGTTGTAAGAGAGTTATCGTAGAAGAATTATTAAAAAGTTGTAGCAATATTGTCGAATGAGAGTTGTAAGATCGTATAACGTAATACTTGTTTACTTATTTATTTAAGACTGCATATTTCATTAGCCCTACATTGAACCTACGTTCATGAAACTGTAAGAAATAGAAAATCTCCCTGAAATCATTTCCGTGTATATTTATCTTGTATAAGAATTTTAATTAATAATATTCTAATTTCTAGAATAAAATTAACTTAAAAATGAAAGAGAAAGTTTTTCGACAGGATCGAAGGTAATGGAAATTCGATTGATATCACGTGAGAGAATTTTTGAAAATCGACAAAGAAATCAATGTTTCTGCGTAATTTTTATTCTGTCATGTCTCCAGTCATACTTCGCGCAACGATTTAGACTAAAATATTCGAGGCACCGAGGCAACGTTTTCTTTCAATTTTCAACTCGAATCGTACGATTCAAATATCTTTCTCCGCGTTCTTAATCATCAACGAGCAATACACGTTTTTCTTTTATTTTCTCGTTCTGGTTAGCAAGATGTTTTTATTTCATCGCTGAAAATAACAACGTTGTTCCTTTAACTTACTGGTTCCACTATGAATCATGGAGCGCGCCTTAGTAATAAAAAGAAACGAATAATTGACGTGCGCTATTGTCAATGTTACTATGTGTTACTTTTATATATACAGGGCGTTTCATTTAAAGACGTCAACAGTTATATCCGTTCTAATAATTATACTATAAGGAATGTGTTAGATTAAAAAAAAAATTTAATTCAAGTTTAAAAGCGTCGAGTAAGAAGAACTGACGCAGAAGGGTCAAGGGACATGTGTTCGCGATGTATTTATTAATTAAAATTTAGCCTGACCTTCAGTTTCCATGTTGAAACGTATGAATTATGTTTAAAAAATGGATCACCCTGTATTATATATACTAATCCACGAATCAGAATAGAAGTATCTCTATCTGGAGGAAATCGATATTTCGCATCAAGGGTTAAAAAGTTCGTTTCGGTTTGGTAACGTGGGTTTCTCACGCTGCTGTGCACGGCAATATACTTGTTTTCTTTTCTCATGTCTTTTCTTTTTTTTGTTTTCTTTTTTTTTGTCATTTTTTCTTTTTTTGATTTTTGGGTCTTTCCTTATACCATAACGTTATTACAATGACAAGCACACTGAGACACTGCGCCAATCCAATAGAAAAACAATATTTGTAATTATTGTGCCAATAGTATTCACAGTTTCGCGACGAAGAAGCACGACTATATATGTATTTATTTGTAACTGTCTGACGATCCCCTTTTGTCCGTGTGATAATTCTGTCGTACTTCTTTCATCGGATCTTTCTTCGCTAACGAATAACAACTTAACGATTAAGACCTTAATGGTTGTATCATTATACGTAAGCGTAATATTTCGATTCGTCTAACGAGAGCAACTATATTATATTATAGTCGATCATATAATCGCTAAGGGAAGTATGCGTATATAACGATTATAAGGGAAACGATCATTATTTGCGCGATGAATAAATTGTATATCAATTCCTCTACGTAAAACGATCGAGAAATACATGCTTGAAAATATTGACTCGTAAACGCTTGCCTCTAGAACGTCTTCTCGTGGGAATTCATTTCCAGCAATGTATATTCTGCGTTTGTACGCGATCGAAGGAATAACAAATGATAAATTCGTGAAATACGAAGGAAAAATGGAAGAGAACAGAATGATCTATGCTTTGTTCAAAATTCAAACGAATAATAAATACAATAGACATCGCTGACGTTGCTTGAATTGAAACGTTACATCAGGCTTAATCTGGTCGTCGCTGCTACAAGATAAAATTTAAGATCACTCTATGATCGTTACATGGATTTTTCCACGTTGTGATGGTCCCTGCGGGATGTTATATACTTGGTGTCGTACATTTTCGTTACACTTTCCATACAAAAGCATAAATATCTCGAGACGCGATACGAAAGCGAAATATGCAGATACAAATCAGAATAATGCGAGCGAACCTGACGACATCGGCATGCTGTTGCTTGAAGTATACTACTCGCCACACTGCCGCGTCGGTTTTCGTTTTCATCTCTATTATTAAAATTGACATTTTGGAATAACGCGAAACGAACGTGAGTTACGAGCGCACGGAAATAAAAAAATGCAACCTATATTTTTCATTACTTCTATTATCGGACGGAAGATCTGAAAAATACGTTGGAGAAATGACGCAAAAATTTCTGGCGAATAAATAATTTAATGGCAAATAACACGGAATACTCATGGAAACGAGGCTGTGAAAATTACAAATGTACTCATAGAAGCGTTCGTACAGACAATGAGGAAGTGCGTGCTGATGCAGTCGCAGAAGAATTCTATGAAAAATCCTACAAATTCCATACCGCAATACTGATCGTCGTATGTAACACGTTGGCTGAATCGATTTTTGATTAAACTTCGCAGTAGATTATAATATCTGTGTTTGTCCTCCTACTAATTTAGCAATATGATATTTAATATGTCCACTGTAATCCGCTTCTATGTTTTAATAGTTCGATACGCGTCAATACGCGTACAATTAAAAATGTGCTAACTCTATTTGAGTATCGATCGAGAGATGGCCAACGTGTAGAAAGACAATAATATGTCGAAAAGAAACTTAAGGGACTAATTTATAACAGCGCGCAGCTATTGCACCGATTAACAAGCTACACCGCATCAAATCGAAAATATACGCATAATTTTTGTAACCTTTGATTCATACAAAAGACAGACGCGGAACAACTGAACCTTACGGCGCTAATTTATGCTCGCGCTCGGTTTGCTGATGCTGATATGCTTACGATATACTGCTCCGTCTTGAGAGCCATCGAATAAATAAATAAATAAATAAATAAATAAATAAATAAATAAAACCAATCTATCGTGATTTATGTCTAAGCAGTTACGACTAAGCTTCCGTACAAAAATCTTAACGTTAAGAGAGGAAAGTAGAAGATCTTTGATTATTGGACGGAGTCGTGCAAAAAAGAGGAGCGATTCATAATAGTTTCATGCGTCGTTAATGCGATAAACTTCTTTCTTTTTTTTTTTTCCTTTATAAAAGTAAACGGATACAAGACTGGTCGAGGATACGCAGATCAAAAAACAGCGAGTAGAATATAAAATAACATACAACAGACACATACTCAACGTTTAATCGATATAAAATTAGATTTTATACTCTTTACTTACAACAAATATTATTCATCTAAAGAATATGATCTGCATATCTTCAACTATGACATTTTATGGAGAAATCAAACGCTTACGATATATCTAAGTGTTGTACAAAGAAAAAGAACGATTAAAGAAGTTGTCGTTAATATTATCTACGTAACGCTACGTACGAGATTATTTTCTCTTTTGCATGATACCGTACAATCCGTTCTGTCGGTATATGAATTATACGCTCGATTGCAATAGTACAACCTCGTATTTGCTTGCACGTTTGAAACGGTAGACTCAAGCCACGGATTTGAGAAACGGAAGAAGAGAAAAAAAGATATTCGGCGTATCTTCGCATAGTATACAAAACGATCATACATCGGTATCGATGACCGACGAGTCTACCGCTAATCCTATCACTAAGACGAGCGATGTTTTATTATTATTCTCAAAAATACTGTACACAAGAATACCTAAGTTACGTCGAAGCTCGTTCCATGCTCTCGGACGAGCACCGAAGCTGTGTTAAGTACGACCGAATTGATACGCTTCATTCTCCCTTTCTTTTAATCAAGATAAGATAAAACAGGCGGGACGACGTTGAGACTACGTTCTGTTCGAGAACTGAGTCGATTTTCCAGTTTCGTTATTTGATAATATCGAAGTTCACCTCTTTAAGAAACGGAAGAGGCCTCGACCCTTTTCCGGTGGCGGTGCCATTAACATCGGTACTTGGTTTTTATGCGTTATGTGAATCTGCAACAATAAAATAGCTATAAGTGATCGGTAGATATAATTAAATAATTACTAAGTGTTCAAAGGATCAACTTACAGTGCATGGACCCTGCATCCATGGTTCGCCATCGATTTGCATCGGGAAACGTTTGCTAGTGGTGATGGTGACACTGCTGCATTGTGCCAACCTTCTACCGGAATGACGTAGTCCAGTTTTCACTTGACCCATATGCAAACAGTTCTCCAAACCGATCACCTCTATGAGATTGTCTCCAATATCTAGAAACATTACACTTATCTTTCATTCGCTCCAACTACGTCCATCTAGCTCGTTAAATAATCATTAAACATTGTCCATGCACTTGCCTTGTATTGCGGCTGTAAGATCTACGGAATTAAAACTGCTGGTGCTCAGTTCTTTGTCTGGTCGTTTCTTCCGTTTACCAAGTCGATGTTTCGTATGGTGTTCACCCCAGAGATTGGAACCTCCATGGGTAAAAGGAATGTTTAATAATGCGACACCTTGGAGAGAAGGTCCGTGTGCCAAATCTAACGGTGTCCCGTCGCACTGTGAACGAGAAATATCGAGATTACAATTAACCATTTTTTTTAAACAACATTTTAAACATTGGAAAAACATTTACGTACAATGATCTCTAGATCTTCGTGAAGATTTTTACAGCTGGCAGCAAATTGTTCCGTGGTCGCGTACTCAAAGTACCAGAGTTTGTTCTTCATCCGGCTATTGAATTTCTCAGGATTCTTTTCCCTTTCCATGTGGAATTTTACACAGATCGCCGCGTCCACGCCCACAGAGAAGTAATTGTTAATGATATTGTACGGTATACTGTCTTGATTTGGTCTCATCTCGTCTTTCTGATCAAGCACCTCTATCTGCCAGCGGTCCATCATTACAGGTGTCGCTTTCTCTATTTTCTAGAAATTATTTCATACAGCAATTTTAAATGCATCAACCTCGTTTTAACGACCCGTACAAGAATGATCTTTTTATCATGATATTTACATACTTTGAGTACTTTATGAATAGCTTCTCCTTCATAACCACCGCCCCATCGCAAACACCTTGCAAGATCGTTGCCTGTCCCTAATGGTATGACACCTACGGCTGGTTGATGCTCGAATTGGACACGATCTGAAGTTTAAACAGAAAATGCCGGTTACAAATGGATCATCCGAATACCCAGCTCTCAAATTATTAATCGTACCCATTGTCTCTAACACCCAGCCAACGGTACCATCGCCGCCGCAGCAGATCACCTTAAAGTTCTTCACGTCCTTGAACATTTGCAAACCCTGCATAGGTCCGCCCACGGCCAGATTATGAACTTGGCGCGGGTTCAGGATATATTGGAACTTCCTCAACATGCGTTCGCCTTGCCTTCCTCCGGATTTCGGATTTATGAACACCAGAAGTGGAAAAGTATCCGGCGGCGGTGTGATTTGGAAGGACATAGCTGGCTGTTGATTAGTAGCAGCACCAGATGTCAGGAATCCACTTTGCTAATAGAATTTTGCATCTCCAATTAGAATCCTTTGATATCGCGTCTCGTTGGCGTTTAATCGTTCGATTCAGCTCGCTACACTTACCGAGGTAACAGCCGACGAGTCCTGGCCGTGTTTGCTTCCCTTTTTACTGTCCCTGGATAACGATCTTTGCCTGTCTAAGACAACTGGACAAATCGCCGTAGGCGGAAGGATATGAACTGCGTACTCGCCCAGCGTGCACTCTGTCCTCACTTGCGAAACGCATCTGTTATGCAACTGTAAAATCGTTATCAGCGTGAATAACGTTATACGAGTACAATTGTTGTTCGATAGTTACAACTAGACCGCGGATGTTTAAGCGAATCTATATGTTCACGAACATAATTACAAGAATGGAATATGATCGGAGATTTGTTGCGTTCAACACTTTCGACATTTTATGTATTTTTCCACATTATGTTTACTTCACTACTTTACTACAATGTCACTGTATCGTTAAATTTTTACGCGAACGTGGATTAATTATAGCTTTATTATCTCTTTTCTCTTTCAACTCCAGCTATTTCTATATTCCTCGCTGGAAATATAAAAAGTACGATCTATACGATATTTTTATATCGAAAGGTACATACAAATTTTGAACATGAAACCTCCAAACCTTCGTACACACTTACAGCATAGCTGGGATATTTGGTTGCCTACATAGGGAATCTGATTCGTTGAAAAAAGAAGTAATTATAAAAGGAAGGAGACTACTCACTGTCAATTGACACCATCTGCAGTGCAAACCCGTAATCCCATTGTAGCTCTTGATAGTTTTTCTACATTTGAAACATTTGCCGTGACAATTTCCCTCGACCCAATGGTGCGCCATCGTTTGCGACGTCTTTTTGCTTTTCACGTAGGTTGCTATGCAAGAGGCTGGCGCTCTTTGAACGCATCTTTCATGGACAGTGTACTTGCAGACTATGTAAAAAGAGAACGGCTCGTTTGTCTGTTGCTTCAGTGCGAATGAAACGAATTATCGGTACTCGAGACGCGAGTTACTGTAAACTCGATAAACAACGATATACTTTACGAAAATTGCTCTTCCTTCATCGCAGATTACCAAGGTGCAAAAGGAGAAAAGAGAACATATAAAAAGGGCGGAAGCTCATCGGATGAAAATGTTTTCTGGCAAAACATCCGCGAAAAAAGAGCCGCTGTAACACGAAAGAAACTCCGATGATACTTACAAACACAACAAAGACCCTTCTTTCCGAGACCGACTAGCATATTCAAACAGAGATTGCAGTAGGCGGGTTTGCTAAAGTGTTTTAGCCTCCAGAGATGGTTACCGTCTTCCTTTACGTGAGAATCCAAGCCCAAAAGAACCAGTAGCGGGATCGTCGTCAGACCACCCCTTTTCCATTCTTCCAGAGATACCGTACCATCCGCGTCGTAGTCTATTTCTATCATCATATCTTGCAGTATCTAGAAATATCGAGGATTTACGTCTAGGTATCGCTCATCAATTTCCCATCTCTTCGTTGCGTAAACAGAGAAATTTTAGATTCTATGTATCTTCCTCGCAAACGTAATATCTCTTCTATAATATTTGTAATAAAGTAACTCGGAGGAACTGTTTTATTACAGAATTGAAATTCACGATGTTATTTAAAGTATCCTTTTTTCTTTTTAACGGGACGCTTCGTTATTTTAGAGAAGGTTTTCTGTATCAATTAAAATAAACGTTTTAGGACGAAGAGAATTGTATTTAGATGAAAAATAGAGTTATTAAGATGCGCGTGGACACGACAACGTGCATCTGAAAAGGAATATTAATGACATTCCAACTCACCGGTTTCAATTCCGAGACGTCCCATCCGAGATACTCGGCGACGTTCATCATCTGATTGACAATGCAGTCCATCTCCTAGGGAAGCGTGATAATAATATTAAAGCCGTGGCTACGTTAGATAAGGTGCTTTCGAATCGATCTATTTCAATTCGTTGATGGACTTCGTTGCCCTATCGACAGACGTATTTACGATTAATTTGTCGATAAATTTCCAATACCAGCATATAAAACCTATAATCATTTCGTTTAACACATATGGTGAGAAAACATTGAACGAAAATATAGATATAAAATCGACCATTTGGAACGTTGCAAACTATTGGCAATTCTGTGCAGTTTCCATTTTCTTCGCATTTCAAAACGCTGTCGATGAGAGTCGGTTTTTTGTAGCGATTAAAGGAAAAAACAAAGGGAAAAATCTCGTTCAACTCACGTTTGTGTCAAGAACGCCGTTCCCATCTGTATCGTACAGCCGGAACATGACTGAAAAAAAGAGAGAAAGGCAAATGAATTAATGCGCGTCGAAATTGGCGTGCAACAAGTTGCAGCAGATACGCAGGCTCGAGTGCACTGTATGCGAGTGCAACTAGCGAAGCAGACTGAGAAAATGATTGGCGTTGGACACGCGAATACGAATGTTTAAAGGATACAGCCGTGACTGTCGATGCATCTGTCCGTGAATTTTTCTTTTATCGGAGTCAGATGATTTATGAGAAAGTGGCATAAGAACGCGTTAACGGCGAAAGGTTACCCGAGATCGGAACAAAAATACCCAATGCTCGCTTTCATAAGATCTAATTAACTTTGATCGATACAAAAGAAACAATTACTTACACTCTAATTTATCTTCTGGCCTACCAGCTTCCAGGAGGGAAAGATAGCACACGATATCCTTGAGGCTGACTTTAACTGAGTGGACATCTATCGTGCTCTGTTTTCTAACGAAGTTTCTCATTTCTGCGAAATGAAAGATAATGAACGAAATTAAGATCTGTTTAATTCAATGGGTATCGTTTATCTGCCAGAAACATTCTGCTCTCTATTCATTTTCGTTTAATCCTTTTGTTGCAACAAGTAATTACACCCGTAGATACCCAATATCAAGCGTTTATTATACTGCATTGTAACGTTCATTCGTTCTCTTCTATTAACACGTTCACTGGCACGCCTGTTTTCAAAAAAATCTCCGTCAGGCCACGCGTGAACCAGTCTTCTCGTTGAATTTGAAATTTACTCTCTTCTTTAATATTTGTTACGATTTCATCGCGCACTCGTTTTCGTTTCTTTCTGACTTTACCAATTTGAATGGAAAATTAAACTATTGCCATGTAGGAGAATTATTTCGAATTAATTCATTTTACTCTCGTTCTTTAATATTTGTTACGATCTTATCGCGCACTCGTTTTCATTTCTTTCTGACTTTACCAATTTGAATGGAAAATTAAACTATTGCCATGTGGGAGAATTATTTTGAATTAATTCATTTTACTCTCGTTCTTTGATATTTGTTACGATCTTATCGCGCACTCGTTTTCGTTTCCTTCTGACTTTACCAATTTGAATGGAAAATTAAACTATTGCCATGTAGGAGAATTATTTTCAGTTAATTCATACGAAAATATTATTTTTACAAATAAAAGCGTAACCATTCGTATAGTTCCTTTAACACGTTGACTGCCACGCGTGTTTCCAAAAAAATCTCCGTCAGGCCACGCGTGCAGCTGTACCAAGCGTTCTCTGCTCGGTGCTCCCATCGATATTTTCATAATGCGAGTCGCTCATCCGGTGGTCTTACCTCTCGTTTCTTTTGTTTCAATTCCTTCGAATTTGTTTCTCATTTCTCCACTTTCTACAAAATCAGTTTGAATCTTGGCCGAGCAACGAACGGTACAACTTAAAATCTCTGCCCTAATTCGTTACAATGTCGAGAAGAAAAATTGAAAACTTATTTCTTAGCGAGTCAGATAGCAGTGAAAAAGAAAGCTTTTACGAGGCTTATGATTTCGGAAGAAGCATTAGACGCGTGTGCAAACTATGTTATGCAAATAAAAGACGTCGAATGGACCGAACAAAGGCACGAAAGAATTTGAAGAAAACAACAACTTATTGTCCAAATTGTCCCGACCAACCTCAGCTATGTATAGAATGCTTTAAAGTTTTACATGCTAAATAATTTTTTTAATAAACCATTTTCGTATTACTTTTATAACAATTCGACAGTTTTATTATTATTTATTTTATATTAAATAAGCGACACCCGAATATGGTTTACGTGGCCTGACCAGAAACTTTGCTGTCATGGTGTCATGGTGTCAAGGCAGTCAACGTGTTAAAATAGGGCGGATTTCTGATGCAATTCCAATATATCAAGCTCTTAACCCTTAGAGTGCTATGGATGCATATATGCGTCTGGCGAAAGTCATCGGTGTGGACTAAGGACGCATATATGCGTCTGGCGAAAGTCATCGGTGTGGACTAAGGACGCATATATGCGTTTGTCAATTTTTCCGAGCACCTACGCACAAGTAATACTATTACGTTTGTGCGAGATAAATATAAATGCATTTCAATGTTAATGCCGCGCTCAAAGAAACTGTCTTTCCTTTTTTTTTTTATTTAATACTTTGTATTCACAATTTGTCCAATTTGGACATTTGGTAGAATAATCGTGCCGGCACAACACAATTATCAAGAAGAAAATGTGTTGTTTGTGTGAAAAATAAGAGAAGGAACGACAGAAAATGCGATGTCGGATTACGTATCGATGATTGTTTTGAAATTTGTCATGCACAACTGAATTATTAACTTGTGTTATATTTACTAAATTTAGTTTTCTAGTTTATTGTTTTCTAGTTTACTACCNCAAATTCTAGTTTATTGTAAATTTCAATGTTTATAATAAATAATTAATACTAAAAAATAACGCTCTTGAATCATTTAATCTCGTGCAAAAGAATTACTATAGCTTATTACGATTTGCGCTTCGAATAGTCAATCAACAGAGTTCAGTATAGCGAAAAAGTATTCAGTCCACAGCGATCGTCTGCGCTGGCAGCATGCCGTCCGTACGGATGGCATAGGCTGCGAGTATTCAGCACTCTAAGGGTTAACGCACAAATTTTTCTTTGATTTAGTAGCGAAAATGGGTAAATATCTGTGTAATATAAAACAACTAACAATGAAAATGTGCATAATCGTCTTATAGTTCGAATCTGTAAAGATCAACGACTAAAATAATCAGCCAAACTAAAAGCAATCTATGACCGTATATGTTACGAATATGGTTAAGGATAACTATAGTCAGACGTTAAATTTGTTTCAGCATAACGCAGCTTCATATCTTTAGGTTAATTGGCATTCTTGTACTAACCGTGTTACGATAGAATAGAACCGTACTTTTCAATATCTACTCACTTTTTGAGTGTTTAAATCAAATGCCTAATAAAAACTATCAAAACAATGGTACGCCATAGCTGAAGAGATTGAGACCTGGTGAAAACAGACGATCCGATACATCGTTGCAGTTTTCCACCAGTAACATTGCACGATTCAATAGTTATATATTTCCAATATCGATATAGCACCCTTGTGCCCGTTTCATCATTAGAAATATAAACCTGTCGAATCGTAAAGCGTTGTTGCAACGAAATTGCAATAGTGTCGCATCGTCTGCAGCGAACATGGATATAAAATACCATTACATATGATTGACGCTTACAACGTGACTAGACAGTTTCAACTATTATTCTAATAATTCCAGGAAAAGCCGTGGTCTCATGGTGACGTCAAAGTCGAAGAAAAGTCCGATCGAATATTATTTTTAGATTAGAACGAAATGGCTTTCGTCAGTCGCGTCTAAGAATCTCTACAAGGAACCTGTTGCTTCGTACGTAGCGGGCTTTAGGAGCCAAGTATCGATGCATGCACACGAGTACCGCTCTAATTATAACGATCGAGCATTGCACGTGCACGACTGTTCGTTGATAGACGCGACGAATATTCTTGGAACGATATTTGTAAGCAGAAATTTCGTGTTTTACCTTCGTAATTTCGTTCGATACGTAAACAATTTCTCGATCGAACGATCGAGTACGGAAAAAACGTAAGCTACTGGAATCTTTGACATTCGATATTCTGCTGTTACATTGTTGCAGTATATCGCGCAACCTTTCTCCGGTTCTGTAACAAAATGTAATTTAGTCGATAACTTAACCGTGTTATGATCTTCGAATTCTTTATCCCCCAATTTTACTTTAATCTCGATCAAGAAAAGTCTTTTAACGTTTTAATATCGCAATGATACTTTCTCAATTTCTTCGAACTTAGAAAGAACCTTGAAGCGGATTACTATACACTCTGTTAAAGTATTCTGTTTTAAGAATTATTATTATTATTTATGGTAATTGTACAATAGAAGAATGCAAGAAAGTCGTTTGAAAAAATGAAAAACGATCTTCGAGTGACTTTCAACGACGTCGATGTAACTCTCAAATGACCTTGACACGATTTTTGACGCTTTTCGAGTATTTGTCGCAGTTTATTAAACCTTAATGTAACCTTGAACAATCTAGTATAGTTTTGAGCGATCTAGAAATATCTGTAAAAAATGTTTCAATCATCGCGCAAAGAAAAGTATCGAATTTCATCGAAATAATATTCCCTCGAACTGGCCGATTCGGAACTATTCGAGGACACTCGAGGATGACTCAATAAAACGAGTAGAACGTGATTGTCTGACCGAGAGGCAACTCGTGCGAGACTATTAGTTTGCCGTGTTGCTGATAAAAATAGTCCCGAATCGGAGACAAGACGAAGCCTCGAGACATCGATATTGTCCCTGTAATTCCTTCTCGTGATTTTACGAGTCTCTAGATACGTAGGCACCTGAGATGTCCCCGTGAAGAAAACAGAGAAGAAGAACAAGAAGACTAAGAAGAAGAAGAAGAAGAAGAAGAAGAAGAAAAGAGGAGAAAAAAAAGGAGGAAGGTTAAAACGGCTAGTCACGAGGGAAATAAAACCGGTCGATCAATCGTTGAAGGCGAACGATTTATCTTTAGTACGCGCAACAACGTTGAAACAAATTCACCGGTAATTCTATTGCTCTCTGGCGGTCCATTTTGCCTCGTCCATGATTTCTCGATGGCTACGTTCGCGTTTTATATTGCGGCGATTTCAAGTGACGCACGAATGAACCGCGAAAACTGATTTCATTCTCGCCGCCAAGAAACGCGCGAAAAATCCTGTTTTCCACACTTGACCAAGCCATCACACGGCTTAATACGTATCAGCTTGATACCTCGTACTGTATCGTTCGCTTTCGCTTCTCGTAAAATTCTACAACTTGTGTTTCGCTAGTAAAACTGATTCATCGTTATATAGCAGGGAACATCTTTGGCATAACTTCTCCGACATTTACGTGTGAAGATGGTAGCGAGGATGGTGTTCCATAGCTGTAAGTAAACAGTTGATTTTGAACAGACCGCGGCAGTGTTATTTGTAGATGCAGCAACGCTTTCGTATTTCAACAAATATTGATATTGAACATGTAATTAAACGCTGTCGAATCTTTCGTCCGATGAAATCATTAACGTAAAAGCTTGTTTGCAATGTGATACAGCGCAAACTTACAGACAAACTCGAAGAAGACAAAAAGAGCACGATTGCCCCGACTAATTATTCTTCAAACCAACGAAGTTACTGGTGCGAAAGAGAGAAAAGGAGTTCATCGATCATCAGAGGTGCATGGTATACGGATTCGTTGGAGAAACTTGGCTGCAATTTATTCCACCGAGCAACGTGATCACTGAGAACAATTAATTTAATTGAAACCATCGGTGCTCGCCGGATGACACGATTGATTGCCTCGCCACCACGATCACGGTGTAATGAATAACCGGACGGGCTAACTTATTCGACGTTATTTCCGGCCAGATTTCATTTCGCCGTATGAATAGAATCATCCTGAACGACCACGTGCATTGTTTCCCGCGACAATTAATCCGGCGCAACAACCGACCTGGTCTTTCGGCCACGTCGAGAAAGCGATATTCTTGCACGATGTTACTTTTCTTTGATAAAAGGGCCCGATGTTTCGCCTGTTTCGAACAACGAGAAATGTTGGCCAATCGCGGCGAGCGTCGATGACACAAACGTTTCTCCGTCAACCTGGAAATTCATGACGTTTAATTTTTGCGTTACAGGAACGATTTTACTTAACAACGAAATTTCGCTCGCTTGTAACTTTCATTGTTGATTACGTTCAACAATGATATTCCACGTTGTCTTTGTAATAAACATAAATGGGTGACAAAGCACTGCTATCTTTAAACAATGGAGGAGTTTGAAAGAGGAAAAGTCGTGTAAAATATATTACACAAAATACTTCTAAATATTCTCTAGTTTGTTAATTGCAAGCTAGTTAACAGGAAGAAACAGGACTAGATCGCTCGACATTTTATTTGTTGGGAGTATACTTCCGATTTGAATTAAGACTATTCTTTGTCAATTCAGAGTTCTCCGTCGAAATTGAAATATTTACATTACAGAGAAATCTCTATTTGAGAAACACGTGGTATTTAGTATAATTGTTATTTGTGCAGCGTGTCGAAACTATATACTGTATGTAATTTTGTGACACATCGATATTAATAACATTTACAATCTGATTCATCGTATGTGATCCAGACACCCAACAATATACACTAGTTGAAGTTTTCAGAGAACGAGCATAATCCATTGAAATCGCAATTAATCTGTCCTTATCCGACTTAGAAATATTGCCTTCGTCTCACCTTCCTTCAACAATGCACCAGGAATATCTGGTAAACGTGTTCGAGCGCCCTTCAGCACCATTGTGTCACGTCACGTCAGGGATCGATGATTAACGGGTGGCTCCAGAGTTGGAGAACACGGAAGCTTTGCAACCGGAAGACGACGAAGTTGCAGTTGAAAGTACTATTAAACAACCATCAGCCGCGATCAACGATTAATATATAGCGGGAAATATGAAGATGACACTTGTTGCTTGCCGCGTGACTCGAGAGATACTGAGAAAGTGTATCGAGAGAGCGTAACGCCAAGAAGAGTCGCGATGTACTCTACGGTTGACGTTATTTATACCAGATGATACACTGGTTCGGCGTTATTTTGGGATTCGAACGAATACGCAAACTCATCGGTGAACAGCGGGATAATTGAACAACGAAAACGAGGGTCTATGGATTGCTGAAAAATTGATTCGCTTGTTTACTGGTCGCTATTGATTGAAACAAGCAAGAACAGAATGTGATCTGATATATACGTTTCGTGTGTAATTGATTTTAATATTGGATCACTTATTCGTAGGATTTATAGTATCTATATACCTTTGTTTTGATAATTACTAATTAATATGACTCTATTACTTGATAGATTTAATGTATAAAGTATATATATGTCGGGTTCACATTAAGATTAGGCTTAGGGGCGTGCAACGAATCTTCATTTGGATTAGACATTGTTGCTATGCGATAGAGAAGATATTTATTAACACAAATATGATTATTACGGAATTTGACAAGTAACCGTGGTAATTAGATACTCGAGACGCTGATGACAATGATCCTAGGTTCAATAACGAATCCGCGGTCAACGGGATAGCAAAGTACGCTTTCTTCCAAAGTGCAAGTTGTACTCAACTTGTCTACGGTACAAGTATTACTGAACTAACTCTTTGTTAAAACGTAGAATATTCACCGAGCGTAAAGACGCTATGTAACTCGCTAATGAGACCTCACGAGAGAACGATTTTCCGTCACGATGACGCTGCAGAGAAAAACTATGATGGGGTGTGTCTAAGGACACGAGATCATCGGATTCGTCGAGGAAAGCCTTCGTTCGGAAAGTGCGGGAAATGGACGTTCCTGTTAATTGGTTAATTTCTATGCTGGTGGTTGAAAAGGGATGCTAACCGCCCTTGAGAGAAAGTTGCTAGCGGGTAGCGTCGTTCGTGAGAAAAGCAGATTTCCCGTATCTTCCCGTAGTAGGTGATAGATTTAGGGACTGTTAGGATAAAGACTGTTTGTCCGTTTGAAGGACCTTAGTTAACTAAATCCTAACATTTACAGCGGGTCCTCAGGCTAGCTGAACATGTACTGCGAAGATGCATCGACATCTGGTAATCATCATGCCCGAAGAATAGGGTCTGTGTGTGACGAGCCACGGGACAGAAACCGTTGGAATGTTTACTGTCGCGTGCCGCCACAACTATTTCTTTTTAAGGAGAGCTGTACAATTACGCCATACCTCTTTTAGGTAAAAACGTTCATCCCGTGACCGCGGCCACGTTTAGCGACTAGTTGTCGCCTCGAGCCCAAGCTCATTATCACAAATCTCGGACAATTGTAATCGGGTTAAATCATAAAGGCTAAAGTATTGGGGATTTTTCCAAGAATTCCAAAGGGGAGGCCCCGGTGTCCTTTCATCTTTGACATATATATAATGAATACATCTGATTTGAGATTTGGAAGCGTCAGTAATTAAAAATCTTTGTTTTAGAAAGTAAAATAATATTTATATCTAAAATAAATTAGAAGATAAATAAATTTGTCCAATGATATTAGACTGACAACATGGGAAAAAGTTAATACAAAGAAAAGGGAGATTACCATAAACTTGCAATTTCTGTTCCTAAAGATAAAAGGATGAATTTTTTATATATTTAAGTATAAGGGTATTCTTATTGTTTACTATTAATAAAACAATATATAGGGTACGCTACTTGTTTACATTTACACGCAAAATTAAAATAACACAATACATTATAATGTAATTAAAATATAACTGCAATTAATATATAATAATACGTTTTTAAATGTACGCTTTATATTGCTCGACGTACATAACATACGTCTTTCAGTCTGTCTATCGTTCGAACGTTTTTCCCAAGGGACGGTTTTTCCATAAGATTGCTCTTTTTGATCAAGAAACGAAGGTGACAACGTTTAAACGAGGTAAAGCAAGAACACAACGTTTGATGTCGTCGAATCTTTTCATCTTTCAAAAATATACCGCCTTTGAGATTTCGTCGTTTCCCTCTTTGCCCGCAGAACAACTCCGCAAACAGTTAATCTTGAATTTTCTCGAATTACTCCGTGACATTTCACAAAGATCAAGCTGTCATTTAAAAATGGATATTTACGCGGTTTCCTGTATCTAGGAAGGCGCAAAGGTTTAGTCTATCTCGTCAAAATCTTGTCAAAGTCAGCTAAACATTTCCTGACGCTCAAGGGCACTAAAGGTCACTCCTTTATTGCCATTGCCTGTTCTCTTTTACACACACCGTTTTATCTTCGTAACTTTCGAACTTTACAGTTATTATATTTACAGAACTCCATTTACCTGAACGAAGATTCAGTTAGTGCTTGATTAACTGGACTCCTGTCGATTGAATTAATGAAGCTCTCTCGATAGAATAATCTGAATAATCTGAAAAATTACAGGTAGCCGATAGAGTTGGTGAACTTTTGTTACGTAAACTTCAGTTTTATTCATAACGATAAATTATGAAATGTGACTACAAGTTCGAACAAGTGAAATGATCTAATATATATCGAATACATCTTGTAAAAATGATGACCCTCGACAATAGCATTATCGGGTTGTAGATAAGCAGCAAAAATGTGAGTTAACTTACTTATTATGGTTTCCGAATTTTTAATAACAATAAAAGTATTTTTAATGCTTTAAGAAACACGTTATCACGGAATTAAGACAATTAATCGATAATTAAAAATAACCCGTTATATTTCCTTCGAGTTTAAACAATTTTTAAGCCACTAAAAGAGGCGACAGGGTTGAGAACGATGCTGAAACTGCAGCAACCTAAATTCTCGAATATTTCATTTTACACTGGCTATAAAAAGTGTTTTTTCACTTACATTTAAGTAATCTAATTGAAATTACAACAAAACTACATATAATTATCAATGACATTAAACGAAGATTAATAAGAACGCATTAACATCCACTTTTCAAAACATTTCAAACTGATCGGGACAATGGCTCGTTTGTAGAGACGCGAATAGAAGCTTCGTAAAACTGAACAGGCTTGCGGGGTTCGTATCTTTTCAATTCCGTTATGATAAGGGACGGACTTGCGATCGAGCTGATGCGCCAACTTATAATTCAACCGCGTTTACGATCGCGTTACACAGGATCCCCGGGAATAATGCATCGACGTAAAAATCGGTGGGCGTACGGAACGAAACCTCCCCTTATCATATCGAACGTAGCGCGTTTCCCTCCCAGCAAAGAAAATTCCACTCCATTCTCGGAGCACATCAATTTTTCCAGCGTGCAAAGGGTATTCTCGTGTCGCTGTTTCGCTTTCTACGGTTATCCACAGGCTCGCGGATCGTAGTTTTTGTCGGTCTTAACGATACATGATTTTCTTGGGCCACCGACTATCTCATCAGTATGAAAATTAGCCCCGAATATCCGGCTTCTTAAATTGAAATGCCACTTTGAAGGTCGAGTGGTAATAACGCGGTGTTCCACCGGAGCTGTCACGAAATTTATCGTCGGCTGGCCCAGGATACCGGTTTTAATGGAACACTCGAACTATTATTCCGCAGCCGGAGAGGAGATCTTCCGAGTTTGTACGCAGGTCGTGATGAGATTGTCGCTGATCGTTTGTCTTTTACTGGCAAAATATTTTTCATCTCTACACTTTTACCGATGTAATCATTACTGTCCTGTCTCATTACACCGCTAATGAAATTTCAATTATATAACATATAAATACAATAGGAACATACAAGTTTTCTATGGTAAGTGTTTAAATAGCTTCGTGAAGCACCTAGTGTACCTAGATTTTCATGATGTCTGACTAGTTGTGTCGTCTTTCTGTTACGTTATAAATTCGAACTATTTTTTAGATCCTTTTATTTTTCCCCTTTTTGTGCGTGGCTTCTTCGAAAATTCTATTCTTAACATTAGAATTATTGATAACTAAATGAATAGGATGTGAAACTTGTGCGAAAAGTGTGTAGGATAATATATGAAGATCACATCGCACAAATTTGTTGATTTTCTGATTTTAATGTTATCTTAGGATTAACCAGGAGGATTGTAATATGGCGTAATTGAAAATGGAAATAACCTGTTGAATCAAGAGATGTAGATCTTTCAAAAATGGTTGGCAAGCCGATAACGTCTTGTGGAAAGCAGAGCAGTAGTTATCAAGACGTTCTAAGCTATTAAAATTTCAAAAAATGGATCAAATTTATAATGTTTTTACAAAAAATTACTCTGTAAAATTCGTACAATTCTAATAATAATATTTAGAAGCTCCCCTTTCCTTTGACATCGACATCACGTTCATACGGAAGAACACACGGCAAGTAAGCTTCCGTTGAAAATAATTTTTTACCAAGCAACATATGACCGGACATGCGTCAACAGCTTTTGCGCTGCGTTATAATTGTGACGCAGAGACTAATCGATTAAGACATCATCGAGCTACCATGGACGCGACCATTAAGTACTACACATTCTTACAAGTTTTACGGTGTCGGGCAGCTCGCCTTTATGGCATCGATTTGTTTGCCAATCTATATGTCACGACTCATCGTAAAGAATCTTACGATGATCATAGAGGAAAAGAGACAGAATTACGTTACGATCATCCTGTGATGCCATCGTCGTTTAACTCGAGATGGCCTATAGTCGCAGAATTATTCTTCGTTCTACTTCGAACCGGACGTTTATCGGCGTTGTACCATAATGTCCCTCGAAACAGAATCCCAGTGCATTCCATTTGAAATGCGACCAAAAGCTATAACTTCCTGTTCGAGTTAAACAGAACGACTTATGTATTTCCCTTGCACGTAAATTTTAATATCGTCGTCCTGCTCGAATGCAAGTTTTATATCCATTGCCAGATGTTTCTGAGCGTTAGTACCATTTTTAGGATTCATAATGTTATCCGGCTGACCCATTGACACGAATAATCGAATGTTAAGCAGCTTGCAATATTACGGCTGCTTCTTATTAGTAAATTGCCGATGTTTATGCAAATGAATAATTTTATACGTAAATTAAGGAAATGGAACCTGAGCAAATATTATGTACACGCCTTTTTGTTAAAATTTGAAATTTGAAATTTCCTGCAAATGCATAAATATCCGCAGTTTATTTATTAATTTAAGTGTCTTGTTAGCTGTCGTTCTTCCTACATTTTTGCGCTTCTCATATTATAATGAAATTCTAAATGTGTTGGGATTGACAGGGATGGGACAGGCAGAGTTAGAAGAAGCTTGTTGAAAAATAATAATTTCCATTGAGAAAAACTAGCATACAGGAACGTTTAACGCGAAAGAATTAGTATGCCAATAGATCAATAGACTATGAATATGCAGATGTTTACCAACGTAATTTAACAAAATTTACTTTGGACATTTTTCTCAAATGCATAAAAATCCGCGATCTACCAATAAAGTTAATTAATCAAAATAATCTTCTATGTTCTCGCAAAACAAGCACCTAAATAAGTTTTTCGATTCAACGGCGACACCGTCAGGAATAAAAGGAGCAAGAAAAGGTAGGAAAGGGAAGGAGAGCAAGCGGGCCATCAAATCATCGTAATCCCGTTGGAAAGCAATGGAATGCCGAAGAGGAGCGTGCAAATCGGTCCACATCGTTGTTAACATCCAACTTCACCTACCTTCCAATTTCCCGTTGTTGACGAGCAGCGAATTGTTCGACTTCCTGGACGAATTCCGCGACATTTGGCTGTGACTTGGGCTGCTGTCAGTGCTCTTCTTCTCAATCACATCGTGACAGCTGTACGAGGTGTGCTGTATCGTCAATATAGGATGGACGCTTCCTTGAAGCCCCCAAACGGATGAAACACAAAAGAGGATATTGCCAAGTGAGTGGTCGAATGACCGAACGAGTGATGGAGCTTTCTGATTTATCGTGGCTCCGATTCTCCATTTACTATACTGGCAAAGCAACGCCTAATGGATGTTCGTGGGGGTACATTGCGTTTCTGACCGATTTTGTCTCCGATTTCGATCAATCAGATGCACAAACACGGATAAACCGACACCGACCATTTAATGTGCGCGCGTTGAATTTCCCGTAACAGGCGACATTTGCCCGACAGAAGGACAGAGTTATTGATATTGTCAATAATGCCGCGTTAAATATTGTTCCATTTGCGTTTGGAATTAAACCAGTCATTAACGAGGCTTTCGATTTTCAATAGTACGGTTGCCGGGCATTTCGATGGAAATGATAATTAGAGGAGCAAGTTTTGGCTTTGTTAATTGGATCATTCCCTCGATTCGATAAAATTGTCTTCGTTTGTGGCGTTGCTCCACCGAAGGAGAACTAGAGAAACAAGAGAAAAGTCCTCTGCCTTGGCAACCCACTCTTATACTTTCTGTTCAAAATAAACATTTCTATCATTTTCTCATAAATGTTTCGTTACTATTGTCCTCTGAAATTCTCATAACAAATTTCACTGCTTTAAAAAACCACGTTACTTACAAGTAATAATTGCAAGTAACGATGCAATAATAAATCTCCTTTTCTACGCTTTTATACAAAGCAACGGATGAAAGACGATCAACCAGAAATTTCAGTTTTCAGGGTTAAAGCGAGACTAATGATTTGCTTCTTCTCGCATCTTCCACCTTATCCTCCTCCGTTTACGCGCAAATTTCACCGAGAAAGTTCTGTTAATAACTGAGAAATATACCGTAATGCGAATGACTGGACAAACAAGATATTTCCCTGTCTTTCGTTTATTTTATGATGTTAGTGCCTCGATTATTTGCTATTGCCACTAAACAGTGAAACGCTCTTTCACTTAGATCGCTGTTGCGAAAGAGAATTGACACCCTGGACGATTTCGCGGCAAGATTAAATCATCAAATGAAACCAGTAATCATTCACGGTGACCCACTTTGCACGATCGATCGATTTTTTCCCTGTCATAACTTTGAAACTCGCGATTATACATAGTACTGGCCGGTGACGGTGTCAGAAACGTTTGGCCGCGTAATGTATCATTCGGTATTAGAGTGTGCGTGAACCGAATAAAGATAATTGACGGTTGCTTTGCCTGTAGCGTTCTTCGAGATGCTCGTCAGTGTGTTGAGTGGCAAAACGGTGAAATTTCGCTTTATTTATTATATTACCGAAAATATGACGAATTACTTGTATATTTAAACGGCAATAAATTAAGCTTATCCATATGAGATGTCGTTTCACGAAAGTTTGAATTTAACGAGCTCATAAGACAGATATGAAGTTCTCATTATTGGCTGCCTCAAACGATTAAAATATCCTTTTTATATGGAATTAAATTTAGGAAAAGTGTCATGTTTGTACGTAAAAGGTAACGTAAAAATGAATTCCGTCTGGAAAATATTTTAATGCGATATTTATGAACATATTATTATATTATTATATGAGAATATTAAGAACAAATTGTAGATAAGGAAACTGTTCTACGTAATAACTGTCGAGCTCTATTGCAAGAATTTTTTAATTCTACTGACAATTCTTATAAATTTACAACAGTGAAATTGTCGAGTTATATAGAAATTTTGTTAAACTGGTTATGAGTGCAGTAAAAGTTTCATTTGACAGGATGACATTTCATATGCGCTAACTGGATACCCTGAGTTAACATTTTCTTAAAGTTGTGATTTTATAGTTGTCTACAGTGGAATTATAACAGAGGCACGTATCAAAAGCATCTATTGTCTAATCCTCTTGTATCCCGCGAGGAACAGGCTAGTTAATGCAAACATTTCAGTCGGTTTCTCTCCGAGTTAGAGGAAGTTAATGTTGCATAATGTCCCTGTAAACGCGCACTGGTGAAAGATGATTCAGCGCGTTTACGTGCACGTATATTGCGTTTACACTGTAAATACCTTTATCAGGGACCTAAATTTATCATCGAAGGACATTCTAAATAGACCTTTCCTTCGTCAACGTTTCAAGGATTAAAAGGCTGCGAATAATTAGAAGCAATAATAGCTTTCTCTCCCTTTATAAGATTCGAAAACAGTTACAATTTGTTTAACAATGTTGGATTAAACATTATACGAGGAGAGATTCTATTTTGAATAATTCTACAGTGATTAGGCAAGTTGGATCATTATCACGAGCGTTAAATATTATATTTTATAACGGTGAAGTAAAGAATCGAATGAGCAGGCCTTTTGTCTCTGTGTAATGAGTGGACTGCAGATTTATGCAAATTGATATTTTTTAAATTTCCCACGGATGCATAAAAATCCGTAATTAAATTTACTTGGAAAATAATTTGAATTTTTTTTAATTTTACTTCTGTCATAGAGATCGATAGAACAATACAGAAATTGGTATCTTAGAAAATAGCGAATGTTGAATATCTGTGTGACTCTGTCGAAGATGAAACGTTAATTACCTGTGCGTGCTCTGGTGGAGGCTTCGCTTTCCGTTCTATGGTGTCCTAAGGCTTGCAACTTCTCCGTGAGACCATGAATTTTGTCGGCCAAGGAAGAAGTATGTCCTTCCGACGACGTTCCACCAGGTAAACCGGTGTTGTTCACGTTGCTGCTGGACGTTGTGTGAGACGTAATGGCAGCACAGGCGGTCGTCGACGATAGCACAGCCATTTCCTGATGCAGAAATTATTATCCTTGATAGTTTAAACGAACACATATGATATTTTTATTTCCGATCAAATTTTAATGATTTCATTCGCAAATTATTATGAGAAATTTAACGAAGCTTCGAATGGTATAGTAGATTGGATATTGATATTATAATTTCTCCAACACTATTTTCATCCCCTTCCATTTCAACGGCTACCACAAGGTCACCCCTTTAAAAAAAGGAAAGGATTTTTTAGAAATTAAATAGAAAAATCTTACCTTGAAAGCTTTTCCATCGACTCGAGGCGCCTTCTTAACGAACGATAAAAAAAGATGTCGTGAAAGTTCGTCGGGGGTTGACACTTCGAGGTAAGTGTCCAAAAATTTACGAAATCCTTCGTAATCGATGTCCTGAAACAAGAAGATTCATTCTCAGTAATATGTTAATAATATTTATTTACAAAATTTGAACATAAATATAAGTTTATCCTTAGTTCGCGTTGTAATTTGTTATATAAAAATGAATGACAGTAACTTTGGTTATCATAATTTCTTCATCTCGAACTAAAGTTTCCCTTAATCGGGGAAGTGATGGAGGCGTAGCTCATCCACTGATAAATGCGACATAAGTCGATTATTTATGCAAACCTGGCAACTGCGAACCGGCAAATGGCAATTGCTCGACCTGATCGATAGTACTTAATTTAATTAATCATCATCCCTGGAGTCTGTTCTCGAAACAGATTACGCCCAGGTTTATCACTTAAACATTATGTTGATATAGCAAATCCCAATTGTACTACCAAATCTCCATTGAATATCGTTGTAGATCATCGTCGATTTATCACTGATATTAAACCGTCACGCGAACGTCACAACAGCTCATCTTCATTGACATTTAAAGTCGTTTAAAAGTTACAAATATCATCAGTGTGTGCCATTGACACTCGAAGTCTTTTTAAATTCACGGAGGTCGTTCATTAATGGCGTTAATATCCAAAGCTATTTGAAGTCGTGCCATTGAAGTTCAAAGTCGTTTAAAGATGACCAGATCATTCGAATTAGACTCTTCAATGATTGTTACTATGTGAACAGTAAACGAAACATAAAAATGTTAAATATGTGGCTTTTTATAAACGTGAAATATAAATACTCATTTAAAATAATAAACAAGATATAAATTCAGCAACTTATTATATTATGTTGTTCGCAAAGCGTATTTTGTCATTTCAACGATACTTGCCAATCAGTATTTGTATTAGGTTGTCCGGAAAGTTCCTTTCGTTTCATAAGGTGATAATAGATGAACAACAATTTCTGTTTTATATTATTTTATTGAATTAGGTGTGATTAGGTTCGTGCATAATTCAGTAAATTAATATAAAACGAAGAACATTGTGCGTCTATTATTTTCTTATAAAACGAAAGAAACATTTCGGGCAACCTAATCTCTACCACGAACGTTCTCTACTCGATCTTTCCTAATCAAGCAATTTAATGATGTCCAGAATCTCCCCAGCATACATATTAACTCGATAACAGCAACGGCCATCTTGTAATCAGCGATGCTGAATAGTTTGCTCGGGACTGGTCGATCTGGATCAACTGCTATTATACATGGATTATGCGGCGATCTAAATCCTGTTAACGCGTAAGCTTTGTGCACACAAAGATGGTGGTACGGTGTTCGCGGGTGAAAATGAAATTCTGTCGCGCTTCGAATCACCATACGAGAAACTGCAGGATCGCGTAAATGGCTTTTGATCCATCGAATATAGGCAGTTTTTCGAATAGATTAAAATCATATTGGCGATTGTGCGTTGGTAACACCAACCGTTTCTAATGAAAGATTTCGGGACAAAAAGGATAGTCGCCCGATAGGGACGAAATGAAATTTTACTCAGAGATCAGATAAAAATCATTCGAGCACCTGTATAATGAAATAATTGCTTTAATTGGTTCGATATTTCCCTCGTCTGTTGGCATACCTGTTGATCAAGATTACGGGCGTAATATCGCTGAAGAACAAATTGCTTAAATAGAGAAAAATGCTTTCAAGCGAAAAAATGTAGTGGATTCGTTTAACACGTTGACTGTCATGACACCCGTATTCGGGTGTCAGCAAAGTTTCTGGTCAGGCCACGTAACCCATATCCGGGTGTCGCCTATTTGATTATTTGCGAAGGATCGTCGTAGGTGTTTGAAAAGATATTCCATAATAATAAAACTGTCGAATTGTTATAAAAGTAATACGAAAATGGTTTGTTATAAAAGTAATACGAAAATGGTTTATTAAAAAAATTATTTAGCATGTAAAACTTTAAGGCATTCTATACATAGCTGAGGTTGGTCGGGACAATTTGGACAATAAGTTGTTGTTTTCTTCAAATTCTTTCGTGCCTTTGTTCGGTCCATTCGACGTCTTTTATTTGCATAACATAGTTTGCACACGCGTCTAATGCTTCTTCCGAAATCATAAGCCTCGTAAAAGCTTTCTTTTTCACTGCTATCTGACTCGCTAAGAAATAAGTTTTCAATTTTTCTTCTCGACATTCTAACGAATTAGGGCAGAGATTTTAAGTTATACCGTTCGTTGCTCGGCCAAGATTCAAACTGATTTTGTAGAAAGTGGAGAAATGAGAAACAAATTCGAAGGAATTGAAACAAAAGAAACGAGAGGTAAGACCACTGGATGAGCGATTCGCATTATGAAAATATCGACGGGAGCATCGAGCAGAGAACGCTTGGTACAGCTGCACGCGTGGCCTGACGGAGATTTTTTTGAAAACACGCGTGGCAGTCAACGTGTTAAAGGAACTATACGAATGGTTACGCTTTTATTTGTAAAAATAATATTTTCGTATGAATTAACTCAAAATAATTCTCCTACATGGCAATAGTTTAATTTTCCATTCAAATTGGTAAAGTCAGAAGGAAACGAAAACGAGTGCGGGATAAGATCGTAACAAATATTAAAGAACGAGAGTTTAATTAATTAATGAATTAATTCAAAATAATTCTCCTACATAGCAATAGTTTAATTTTCCATTCAAATTGGTAAAGTCAGAAAGAAACGAAAACGAGTGCGCGATAAGATCGTAACAAATATCAAAGAACGAGAGTAAAATGAATTAATTCAAAATAATTCTCCCACATGGCAATAGTTTAATTTTCCATTCAAATTGGTAAAGTCAGAAAGAAACGAAAACGAGTGCGGGATAAAATCGTAACAAATATTAAAGAAGAGAGTAAATTTCAAATTCAACGAGAAGACTGGTTCACGCGTGGCCTGACGGAGATTTTTTTGAAAACAGGCGTAGCAGTCAACGTGTTAAAAGATTCGTTGTAATGAAATTAATTATATTTTATGTATTACGATATTATATATTTGCTACGAATAAATAATATATGCGTTGGGAAATTTTTTTGGTGTGGATATTTTTTCACTTGAATTGTTAAACATTCCATTATTTTGATGCTCTGCCTTGCTATTAATTAATTCACTTTTCGCTCGTAAAATTTAGTTCCGTAACCCGTGCATAGGCTGATATTTTAACATAATCGATAATTGCAGATGCCTTTTAGAGCATGTTCGCACGAAATTAATTAGCATTCATTAGTTGTCGCTTATGAATATCAGTTATAACCATCCATCTTGTTTGTTACAATTAGAAGTTGACGAAGGATCTCGAATAATGCGTTTGTGATATCACAGATGATCAATTACTGCGGCTTGTTCTTAGACCCTTCCTTCGTTATTAGAATGCTTATTATACATACTATTACTTTAACGATTTTATCTTGTTATCCATTTATTGCTCAATAAATATTTCTATGATTACCTTTTATACACTGTTGAGAATCGTGAATCTTAATCGCCAAAATAAATATAAAAGAACACTTTGATTACACTTAGAATTGATATCAAAATAGTTTCAGATTTATCTAATATGTGATTTACAAGATATTCGTCGATACAAATTCGCACGCGTCTCACCACTCTCTTTGTCTCAACATCTTCTTTACCACACTACCAACGCAACAGTTGCGTTCTTCTGTTTAAGTGTATTAATTAATAGCAAGGGAAAGCATCAAAATAATGGAATGTTTAACAATTCAAATTAACAAATACCCAGACTAAAGGAATCTCCTAACGCACATACTCCAACACACTCATACTCACTCATACGTGTGTCACTACTACGCGGATAATCTAGTGTAGCACACAAAATTACACATATCTCAATATACACACACGCTTAAATAATATGTTTGTATACTTGTAAGTTTTATATTAAAATTCTTCTCAGTCTCAAAGCAACATTAAAATAAAAAAGTTAATAAAAATGTACTTATCATTTTTTGCCAAATGATCTTCATTTAAAAATGTAAATAAATTCAACAGTAGACTGATACGTTTAGCTCGCAGACCGACATTTAACAAATTCTAGCATCTACGGTAGACTGTACATTTTCGAAACAAAACATCCTCTGTACAGAACTTCAATGAAGCCATTTATTCGTCAGCATGTTAAACAGTCTATTCATTCGGCATTTGTAACTTCGCATCAGAATTCAGGACGGCCGGTCGACCAAGTCACCGACATCTTCTAATTGCTTGGCCAAGTTAATGAGGAAACAAGTCAGCTACGAGTCGCTGACGACCAACCCAGTTTCGTATTTTATTTGAACAGATCCGTTCGAGAGCGATATTTATCGATGTTCCCTTGCCAAGGACGGAGGGCGTTGCCTCTTACCATTCTTCTTCTCTCCTTTCCTTTGCTTTCTTTCTTTTTCCTCCTTACCTCCTGTTCGTTTCACGTTGAACTGAAACGCCACGGACGATAAAGCTTTTCGACGGATCACAGTTGCAAAACGAAAGGGCACAGTTGCTTGGCCGCGAGCGACCGATAACGCGACACGTTCGTCCCCAAATAAGGGATCACCTCCAGGGAAGGAAAAAGAAAGCAATTTCGATGTTACTGTTCCGTAAATGAAGTCCTAACGACGCGTACACGTGTCAGTGTTTTGAGGAGGAAGGAAAATGCTGCATAAAGGTGCCCTATATTGTAAAATATTATTTCGAAATTATGATTCACCGTCTGACATTCGAGAGTTTCATTTTTTTACGCTTTGTATTGTTTTATAACGCAGAGAGTTTATACGAAAGCGACTGGTTATTTCGTAGAAATATATCTTTAGAGTAATCAATATAACAATACGAAAAGAGTATGAAACATTCTAATCTTAAAAATTTTTCCTTTATTTTCCTTTTATCCAGTAAGTGAAACAGATTTAAAATATCTCGCCAATGTACTCATCATCGTGAGAATCAATCGAGATGACGCTGGCCAGGCGAATGCTCGAATTTACTACTTAACAGGCAAAACGTGATCGTTCGCTGCAGTTGTATTCTGCCGAGAGTTTCTACGATATTTACAAAGCGACAACATTGCGAATGTTGTTGATTTTACAAACATTCTTCAAGCCAAACAACTGATTCAAATTCGTCCAAACTTCAACTAACAATTGCGCTCGGGTCGTGGTTTACGACTTACCCGCCAGTTAATTAAGGCAAGTGGCGCATATACGACATCTTCCTTAACCCTTAGAGTGCTATGGACGCATATATGCGTCTGGCGAAAGTCATCGGGGTGGACTAAGGACGCATATATGCGTTTGTCAATTTTTCCGAGCATCAACGCACAAGTAATACTATTACGTTTGTGCGAGATAGATATAAATGCATTTCAATGTTAATGCCGCGTTCGAAGAAACTGTCTTTTCTTTTTTTTTTATTTAATACTTTGCATTCACAATTTGTCCAATTTGGACATTTGGTAGAATTGAAACTGTCTGTGAGAGAATATTGGTTTACGGACGAACTGTTGAAAAGCAATGTTTTCCGCAAAATAATAACACGAGATCGATACATGGTATTATTACAAATGTTGCACTTTAACGATAATAATACAGTAAGTGACGATCCTTTAGCAAAAATACGACCAGTAATCGATAAATTAAAGATTTCCTATTCGCAGTCATTTGCACGTTATGGAAATCTATGCGTCGACGAAAGTCTTTTGCTGTACAAGGGCAGATGTTATTTTAAACAGTTTATACCATCCGAGAGAAGTAGGTTCGGCATTAAATTGTTTCTCCTTAGTGACCGTAAAACTAATTATGTATTGGACTTCGTAATTTATACTGGACAAAAAACAAACATTAGTAAAAGTAACACAGCCAT
>NC_057770.1:13779468-13809858 GCF_014825855.1 Bombus pyrosoma | reverse complement strand
ATGATTGTTTTGAAATTTGTCATGCACAACTGAATTATTAACTTGTGTTATATTTACTAAATTTAGTTTTCTAGTTTATTGTTTTCTAGTTTACTACCCAAATTCTAGTTTATTGTAAATTTCAATGTTTATAATAAATAATTAATACTAAAAAATAACGCTCTTGAATCATTTAATCTCGTGCAAAAGAATTACTATAACTTATTACGATTTGCGCTTCGAATAGTCAATCAACAGAGTTCAGTATAGCGAAAAAGTATTCAGTCTACAGCGATGGTCAGCGCTGGCAGCATGCCGTCCGTACGGATGGCATAGGCTTCGAGTATTCAGCACTCCAAGGGTTAAAAGACTCGTACAACTCTAACGATTCCATATAATTTTCAAGAAAAACTCCAAGAGGTTTGTTCAATAGCTTCGAATCTAGTTGCGGTTACATGTACTCGTGAATCATTTAAAGCTCGAATGGCAGGTGAAATGCTTGTTACGATATCGTACGATGTAAAAAAGTTGTATATAGCACTTGATTTCATTGGTCTTGTAAAAAGCAGCTTTCATGGCAACCTTCGTGTCGAGGTGTGTTCAACGAACGAAGAGGAAAGAATATTATGTTATAGAGTACAACGCGAAATATTTTATAAAATCTTATGTTAATTTTTCATTCAAATTATTACTTATGAGTTTTAATTACATCGTGATAACTAAAGACCTATATTACAAAGACACGTAACACCTGAAGAACTATTTTCGATATTCCCTTTGACCCAGCAAACACGATATTAACCATAAAATCAATACAAAAAGGTCCGAATGCAAACATCACAGTGCAAAGCTTCCAATTCCAAAGTTCAACAACAGAATTCTCTGTGCGAAGTTCCATCAAGGCAATTACTCTAAGAAAGCAAAATATTGTTCTGAAGGATCAGCACGGGTTATCTAGAAATTCTATTTCACGCCAATCAACGATCCAACCTAAATTCCTAATTCCTAACTTTATCCAATCTCATTATCCCATCGAACAAAAACAGGCGGAGAGAAGGAAATAAAATAGAATACCGAGAAACTAAAAGGAACTCGTAGAAAAGAAAACGATACGAAAGGTGTTGAAAGTAATCGAAATACTCTAGAAATTTTACTTGAGAGAAAGATGAGACGATCGTGAACAATAGCAGAGCGATTCCTTCAGCGATCACAAATCGAGCGTAGTCATGGATTATCCTAGGATATACGATCGTATGAATGTCCCGGAAACTGGTTCACGCTCGTTGGTCGCAGGAATATCCGCATGAATGAGACAGGACACGACCATTAAGCTTTGGGAAGAGACAGTCTGTAGAACTCGTGAAGGACGAGACGTCGTACAGGGGTGAGTTTGAAGAAAGATAGAAACGAGGTTGTTCTCAATGGTCACGTAAGGGGATGCTGGTGACGTCAGTGGGCCGATGACATCATCCTGAGGTCGTCATAACCTCGATAAGGCTGCCGGGTATATAGGTCAAAGAGAGAAGAAAAGGATATGGCACTTGGATTCGTAGGAAGAGGGAGCGCGGGATATTTTCAAATGTCACGTAGCCTATCGTAAAATTGACTCATTTCCCCGTTAATACGTAGCATGGAATCGGGAAAAATGGCAACCACGGTACCTTCTGTGAGAGCTGATTTTACGACGAACTATAGCTGGTAAATTATGAAACATGCTTGAGGTTTTGTTATGGGGAACGTCTAGTATAACTGAAGAAATATTTTTGCTACGCTAATTTTAAACAAAGATAACTGAACAAGATGTAGGAGTCGACCAGGAAAGAAACTAGCTTCATTGAGAAAATCTATTTGTTTGCTGAATTTGGGCTTAAACGATGGTAAATTTGGAAAATAGTATAACTTAGAGAAAAAAAATTAAACATACAGTATTATGGAAAAATATTACATTTAATTTCAAGATGTATTTATTTGATTATTGAAGTATTTAAAAAAAAATGTATGGAATCATGAAAATGATAAATAAGTGTAGTAAAGAGAAAAACTTGCACATCTATTTCTACGTAATAGTATATCATTATGAGATGATCATCCTCTGAAAGTTTTGCATACAACTATATGTATAAAGGGTGTATCGAGAGTTCTGGAAGTGCCGTGAAAAGATAATTGAAGTCTCCTGAATCTATATTCATACTGCATTCTATTTGTATCAACGCTAACAAACTATAATCTAAAATCTATCACTCGCATATTTCGTAATATCTATCCAAACCCTTTAACTCGCACAACTCTTGATGCTTTAGTTTCTAACGCATCGTTTGCAAAAACGAACAGTTCGAATAATAATGACGCATCGATGTTACACCACTTTAAGCGGAAATTCATTAAACTGAAATAGGTGAAAACGTCGAGGCCGTAACGCAGTTTTAGAAGCAGCCGATTATCTGTTTAAATATTCTAATTAACTAGCAGTAAGCGGTTCGTTAAACCGAATCCTTTAATTCTACCGCATAGCCAGAGAAGGAATTTTCATTCACCAAGCGCGCGTTACGAATCGTGGTTAAAACTAACTCAGCACGTGTTTACACGTATTATATGGGCACCACACAGGGTTTGATCATTTGATAGGGGGGTGGAGCACAGTGTCAACAATTGAGGAGCCAGGAATAGCTCGATCGTCCATGTACTTGGTCTATAAGGAGACCTTAAAGGTTGCCTGCTACGAAGGTGGGTTGGTTTCAATTAAACCTCTTATGGAGAGAATCCACACCTTGCTCAAACATAATAAGCTTTTCACCCCTATGAGTCTGGGTGAAGTTCTATAATGATATATACTACTCGTTTTCCTCGTTATAGGGAGCATCCTTTATGCTCTGATTAAAAGAATTTTCATACCCCGTTGCTGCACCAGTTGTGACTGATCAGTTAATTGCGTGGTGAAAACTGGCAACGGTATAGACTCTGTTGGAAATTGCGGAATTTCAACTTCTTCTTGCCTATCAACTGGATTTTACTACTACGATATGGTATAAAGCGAACCATGAAAGTAATTGAATACTTACCGTGGAAAACCTTTATGTCCATATCGTATGTGTTATATAAAACATTTTGAAGTTTCGTTAACGTTATAATGAGACACAGAGTATCGTCGTTACATAGGTAAGATATGGCATCAATTTGAAAATGTACGTAGAAGGTACACGATATTTATTGCAAACGTACATTTAAAATTACTATAAAGCACGAATGGTCAGATATAATAAATGTTAAAGATGGTCCCACCGAATATTGAGACTTGTCGATATAATTGATTGTTTAAATGGTTTTTGGATCTCCACGAAAAATATACTTCTACCAAATATTTTGTAATTTCTATGTACGTTTGCAGATTTATCTTAAACTTTATAAATGCGATAATCGAGTCACATCGTAGTATCAATGAAACTTTAAAAGGTGTCGTGTAAGAGTAATATTCATAAAATTCGAATATTTTATTACGTGTAATGAATATTCCTTTAATGGCAAAATAGGAATTCTTTTTTAGTTATTGATAACCATTATTAACGGTGACAATATTCCTTTGTTACCAATAATGATTTTTGTTTCATTAGAATTTTGCCTATTAGCGAATAATCTGCTAATGCAACGAAATTCGAAACTGGTGGATCTTTTTACGTAAAAAGTAGTTCTGAGGAAATAGTTTCTAGAACGTTGTAAAGCTTTTCAAGTTTAAATAAGAGTAACAGCAAGAAACAAATTGTGTTAGTTCAATAAGTGAAACAACTGAAGCGGGAACTCATTATCGCGTTTGCATTGCAATTGTTCTCCCTCTGGACGTGATACTGAAGAGCGCGTACATCGATATAACGAGATAACGCAAAGAATGAATCAAATGGAACGATGAGAAAGTTAGGTATCAGTATTGTGACTTATTCAGTTTGAAATGGAGAAGAATATCTGCGAGATAACGGTTGTATTTCATTTTTAGTTTTCAGTATAAAATATACAACGACAAAGAGAAGCAACGGCGGAGATCAGCTTCCCTTACAAAATCCTCTATGTACTTTACGGCGTTGAAACTTATATACATCTATATAAGTTTAAAGTATAAAGTATCTATATAAGTTTAAAGTATAAAGTATCAATATCGGTTGGTAGAGTCAGTGTTAGCTGCAAAATAACATTTGTATTTTCTGGAGCTCAATAATTATAAATTCAGTGATTAGAAAGTCAGTGTGTTCGCCGATTTGTTACTTAACTACGGAAGTGTTAATAGTCCTCTTTTTTCTTTTTTTATACATCTTTTTAAACATTCCCTTTCAGTAGTAGAGTCGCAGGTTTCGCAAGAGGATACAGCCTCTCCTGGAACTCAATAATGCAAGTATTCCTGTATACTGTGTTCTAATTAATTTTATTATTCGTATCTTAATTGAACTACTATTAATTTCTATTGATATAAAATTTTAAAGTTTCAATATTGAAATACACAGTAAAAATGTTTATCATACTTCATCTTTTCATCATTTAGTATTTCATTATTTCAAATTGTTTGATTATCACTTAGTTTTCATGATAAATTAGTCACGAAAAGAAATTATTCGTACATATGTATTATTTATATATAATAGTTGATATTTTGTTAAAGGTTTATTACTCCTTCCTCTTCTTCCTGTTTCCTGAAAAGAAGTAGACTACTAGTAGAGCTAGTAGATAGAACCTAGTAAATATTTATATCTATATAAGTTTCCGTTTATTGATACCATCTATATTCGATATTGATCTTGGCTCTTCAAATAGTTACGTGGAATCTTTACTTTGGATAAATTTTAGAAATAATCGAAATTTTGATTCCAGTTACGATTAATTGCTTCTGAAATCATCATTATCCTTTTACTCTACATAACTCTATATTGGTTATAGAATCGAAGAGTTATGAAATGGATTCCTGTACCCATTTTACAACGACTAAAGTTTCAAGTTTCACTGAAAACTGTCTTGGTTTGATTAGGTTTATTAAGTTATATATAAATATAGGAAAATTATATTTTAGAAAAATAAACTTTACTTGTATTCATCGCTGTATATCTTATAACGCATATGTGCGCCCCCATATATGCCTTATAACGTAAAGTACTAAATAACGTAAAATTTATTAGAGTTTTCCAATAAATGTAACGCGTAGGTGTCCTAATACTTCGCCAGTGTACATCGTGGAAAGTAGAATTCTTCGCAACTTGGATCGACCTTGTTTCCACGAGCACATCTTTTATCTGGCTGTATGAACCAGTCAGTTGTTCGAGCTCGACGAGATTTATGCTTCTCGTGCTTCTCTTTAAGAAACTTCCAAGTTTCATTGGTAGCCCTCACACAACCGCTTTTGGGTCATTGTCTCGATAGGGCGTCGCTTCTAAGGGTTACCATAAGTGAATCGCGTGTTCGTTAAACAACGACAAAATGGAAGCTACTAGGATCGAACTTATCCTCCGTGTTAGAAAAGTTTCTTCTCTCTCTCTCTCTCTTTGCCTCTCTGCTTCGGATGCTTTCATAAAGTCTCTCCTCGCTGGAGCGGAAAATATTTGTTATTTTCGAGAAGTTCTCTCACGGGCTCGCGGAACTTTCGATGAAAGTTTCAAGAGCGGTACCGTTGTGGAATTCGTGAATAAAATATTGGAAGGGAAATTACGGGTTGTATGATTTTCAAGGGAAATTGATACGGTTAAGCTGTTCGTTCAGCCAACATCAGAGGCATCGATTTCGTCGGTAACGTTATATAAAGTCGTTCGAGTGTTCGTAGAAGGCGAGTAAGCATCCCTGGATACTTTTTAAGCCAATAGCCGGTGGATTACGGTGGAAGTAGCTCTCCCGAGTAGAGTGGTTCGAAATGGAGGCGGAGGAACCTGAATTTCCCGCCTTCGGATTCAATATTGTCACGAGTCGTGCTCGAGAAAGGGCTGGAAATGGAGAATAGTACCATCGATGTGCTCTCCAGTTCTTTGGACAGCTATTAAATTTTCGAACTGGATCGTCTTCGAAATTACACGCGTGGAATAAGAATGAATCGCGTTCCTTGGCGCCTGAATATCCATTTAACCTGATAACTTTATGGTGAGGAAATGTAACCTGATTTGTAAACACTGCAGTCGATTTCTCCAAAATTTCAATTCTCCATATATATTTATTTATTTATTTATAAATATTTGGACACTTCATATTGTTGCAAACGTATAAAATACAGATAAGGTGGGACTCTTTGAACTAATTTCGGCGTCTTAGACATTCTGACATGATCTTAAGCAGCGATATATAGTTAGTAGATATCGATGAATATCCATTTAATCTGGTTTAACAACTTTATGGTGAGGAAATAACATGATCTGTACATCTATCTAATCTATCTAATTCTCTATGTATATTATTATTTATAAATATTTGGATACTTCATATTGTTGCAAACGTATAAAATACAGATAAGGTGGAACTCTTTGAACTAATTTCGGCGTCTTAAGCATTCTGACATGATCTTAAGCAGCCATATATAGTTAGTAGATATCGATGAAAATAATAGTTTTATTAATCAGTATAAATAAGAAGGCGGATGAAAATTGGTTTTGCTGAGATACCTGAGTTAAGTAAATTTAAATGCGCCTGTTCAATGCTTGAAATACGTGTTTCTAGCCACATTTTCAAAGTTCATATAGATTTTATCTCAGTTTCCCATTATACGTGAACATGGAACTTGAATGATCCGAGTACATTCCTTGTTTTAGTTTAAACTGAGTTCAAATTATGGCAAGAGATAAGAATTAACAACGGAGAAACGCTCTTCAATCATAACGTTGAAAATATGACGAAAATATCAATCTTCTGATTAAATTGCACCGGTGTTTATTGAATGCATAAACGATACAAAATTTCAACTCAAATTCTTCCTTTAGATTTACTGTAGCATTATATTATACAAATATTCCTAATAATGCATATAGGAGCGATTTTTGGCTCACGATATTTGGAAAAGGTGTAAAACATTCCTCATGAGAATTCAAGCAGTATAGATAAATATATACGGCTGGACGATTGTCCACAAGGTACAAACATACTCTATTACTTGATGGGTTCTGGTAGGCCAACATCATAAGCGACTGGCCACGGTTCATTTGTGGAATTTACCACGTGGAATGCCAGGAACGGACGGCTAGTCAATAGTTGGGATTCCAAAGAAGAATTGCAGGAAAAATAGGGCGTTTGTACAACATAATACTCCGATAATAATGTTATAATGATAAAAAAGAGAAGCTTGTTAGTAACATTAGAGAAAAATGAAATGTCCGAGTTGGAAGTAATATTCATGAGCAGCCTGCAGACAGATTTAATGCGCGCTTCGAGTTTTACGCATCGTAGCTTTTTAAATTCTGATATACAGACTATTCTTAGCCGACCCCTTCTCACCCATTTGTCAGTTTATTTGAACGTTTCTAAACGGGGGGGAAGCAACACTCACAAATGGTATCTATATTTGTTTTAATCAATCTAAAATATGGTTTAGACTGTTTGCCATCTGTCAACGAATCGATCTTCGAATCCACGAATTTTCAACGTTCTCTGTTAGAAACCGAACGAGACTGTTTGATCTCTCGATTTAGTTTTGTGATGAAAAAAAAACCCTTTTCGTCGTGAACACGTGAGGTTAAGCCTTTTCTTCCTTGGTTCTTCTTACATCCTTTTCCTCTTTCTTTATTTTCCATTCCTATCTATTTTTCTTCTTCTCTTTCTCCAATTTCTCAAATGTTGAAGGCCAACTTTTCATCCAGTCCTTTAATCCCACACGATCTAATATTATGTACATTGCATGTACGTACATTTTTCCTAAAATGCTTGCGCCATGTCATTGCTCTGTAATATATTTCTTCCATAAATTTATACTGTTCAGGTAACAACAAAGTTTTATTGTACGGTTCAAGTTATAATTCTGAAATACTAAAAATATTTCACATAATGAAACAATTCCAGAAAATTTAAGTATTATTCTACATATTATTATGAAATCTAATCTTTCTATATTTTTTCTTATTATATGAATCAAAAATATTTCTAGTAGCGTAAATAGTAAATAGATTCTAAAATAAACATTACCATCAAGTTTAAGTTCTCTACGTTGTTTATCATCACACGAATTAGGAAAACCATCAGTACTTATTGATACTTATTATGAAATCTAATCTTTCTATATATTTTCTTGTCATATAAATTAGAAATATTTCTAATAGCGTAAATAGTAAATAGATTCTAAAATAAACATTACCATCAAGTTTAAGTTCTCTACGTTGTTTATCATCACACGAATTAGGAAAACCATCAGTACTTATTGATAGTTATTATGAAATCTAATCTTTCTATATATTTTCTTGTTATATAAATTAGAAATATTTCTAGTAGTATAAATAGTAAATAGATTCTAGAATAAACATTACCATCAAGTTTAAGTTCTCTACATTGTTTATCATCACACGAATTAGGAAAACCATCAGTACTTATTGATAGTTATTATGAAATCTAATCTTTCTATATTTTTTCTCATTATATGAAGTAGAAATATTTCTAGTAGCGTAAATAGTAAATAGATTCTAGAATAAACATTACCATCAAGTTTAAGTTCTCTACGTTGTTTATCATCACACGAAGTATGAAAACCATGAGTACTTATTGATAGTTATTATGAAATCTAATCTTTCTATATTTTTTCTCATTATATGAATTAGAAATATTTCTAGTAGTGTAAATAGTAAATAGTAAATAGATTCTAGAATAAACATTACCATCAAGTTTAAGTTCTCNTACGTTGTTTATCATCACACGAATTAGGAGAACCATTAGCACTTATTGATAGTGATTATGAAATCTAATATTACCATCAAGTTTAAGTTCTCTACGTTGTTTATCATCACACGAATTAGGAAAACCATTAGTACTTATTGATAGTAATACTTTTTATATAATATAATAAGTAGTAAATTGAAATTGAAGAAATATGGTAGGAGGAATTGAATGTTTCCAATGTTTCTTTCTGTATTGTTTATTGAGGAGGTCAGTGGCACCCTTTCACGAGTGCGTCACTCGAAAGGGAATAATTGCGTAGCCACACGCGTTAACACCGAGCATGAGAGATAGACGGCTACGTATCATCTAAATATACGGTGGACTGGTTGATGGTCCGAAAATAGCTAGGCTTCTCTGTTTGTTTCTGTCATGACGGCTATATGCTGTAGTACGCACTATTCGACGCACGCATTCATCCAGCATCCGGGTTTTCTCACAACATTTTCTCTCATATACGTATTCAACATCTTGGAATACAAGCAATAGAAATATATACGTTTCCCATTCTTCTTCCTTTTTCTATATCTATTCGAAATATTCTACGCTGATAAACATTTACACTATAATCATACCAACTGGAATTATACCAATGAATCATGATTTTCCATAGAAATTTTAATAATTTTTCCTAAAGTGTATCGAATAAAGTTCTGTTTCATCTCTTGCATTATTTATTTTTTCATATAATCTTTATCCTCATCCCTTTAGCGCAAGATTTATATTTTGATTGTTGATATCTGTAAATACGTTTTAAATGCGGGTTGAAGTTCGAATGATGGGATTCGGTGGAATATTTCAACATTTTGAGAAAAGATGTAGTCCAAATCGACCATAAGTTGTTATAAAGTTTACAACCAAAATCTCTCCTTTCTCCAATTGATGTGTGTAGGAGCCGCTCTGATATATGCATGATCGCGATCAACTGATATCTAACACATACTTGGCTCGCACATAACTATAAAATATACGCGAGAAAATCTTTCACGCGTTACCCTCTGTAAACCCTTCTATTTTAGAGACTGCAGAGATCGAAGACATTCGAGTCAGCCGCGATATTACGTGTTGTCAAATCGAAGGAGGTCGGTCGTTACGTGCAAGGTATACGATCAAGATGCGAGACAGCGTTTCCGAGGATAATATACATATATCTGTGGAAAAGGGGATGGCCACTTTTACCGCAACCATCGCTTGGTCGCTTTCTTGGTCGTCCGTCTCTTTCTTCGCATTAGCTTCTTAATAGAATAAGGAACGAGATTCTCGCGGCGGCTCTCGAATTACGCGGTTCAGGATTTATAAATAAACAAGAATTCTCGAGAACTCTTGCGTTTCGCATCGTGGAAAGCCAAGTTCGCAAGCTTCTCGCAACCTCGACGAACGACCTCGATCCTCGCTTGAAACACAAATTTTCGTGTGTTATTATGTTAAGTATTTTAATGAGATACTTCATTCGAGTAAAAGTATTATTCCTCTCGACATATTCAGTCCTTTGTGAATCGACGATTATCTTTAAAAGTTCATGTTGTTTGGAGTAAAGCACCTTCTTCTTGCGTAACAACCACTTTCTCTTCAACTTGTTTTACCATTTCTCGTCCCATTCTAATAATTAATTCACATTTTCAGCTCCGAATTATTGTTTTAATAACTTCTGGCTGATAATTCCCTGACTGAAACTACTCTTGTATCCAGTTTAGAACGATCGTTTGATTTCTGTCATTATGGGCCTCGAGAAGAGAAAATGAAAATCATGCTTGGTATTTCATATATATTTCTGTATTATATGCATATGTGAGAAACAATTGAAATAAAAAGATGAAATTTCAAATTTTATATTATTTTTAAGCACTCTAAACAATAACTCGTTAATTCTTGATTAATGTCAATAAAAAGATATTTCATTGTCTTTCTTTCACCTTATTCATCGTCCTGGAATAAAATTTTACACGCAGAATTAAAGCGATTTTCTATGATGCATAGTTTCCTCTCTATTATTACTTAATTTATACTTTACAATTTGTCCAGCTGGACGTTTGGTAAATTTTTCTAACTTAATCGCTAAATAACAATGCCGTCTTCGAGTTTGGCTGTTTTATTTGTTCAGCGAGGTCAGCGGGTTGTTTTCTTTTTAGTCTTCCTTCTATAAAAGTTTTGCTCGCTTTGATGTGTTGCCGTTCTTTTCTTGTATTTTTCTTGTATTTATGATCCTTGCTATTTTTAAGTCTTTGCGTATATCCTCTTCTACGATGCATAGTGACGATACCTTTCAAGGGTCAAGTTTTCTACAAGTACTTATATAAATAAATATCCGAATTAGAATGTAAAGCATTTTATTCTAAACTAATTATACCTTATTATTTTACAGTCTATTCATTTTGGTGGTGAAAGCGAGGAGGGGTTGGCGCGTTCGATAAAACCCGCGAATATCGGTTCACCGACCTAGAACCAATGTATATTCACGGCCCGGAAACTATGACGTCATTGTTCTCATGGAAACGGGAGTATGGGCAAACGGTGACGTCACTAGCTGCAGAGCTTTGGCTGACGACGGCACGAAGGTCGGTGCACCCAACGCCTGCATCTGGCATGCATCTGTGCAATGACGTCACTACATCATTTTCTTCTTACCGTCCACAGATGTTTACCCCGTTCTTTCAGCGACTCAATATTCGAAAATATTGCGACTTTCCATTCTAACGAACCGTAGAACTTTTGAAGTTTCCCTGAAATTCGTTCGGTACGATACATCCGAGGAAGAACAAGTTGATAAAGAATGGAAGGATTTCAGTACATGCGCGCAATTTCTGAGATTTATTGCTGCAAGCAAACAAGTATGAACGGTGTTTCAAAATTGAACCTGTTCGATAATTCTTAGTCTCTTGGATATAATAATATCTTTTACTTATTTAATGCACAAAAAGTTTTCTAGCTTAATGTGTTTCCCTAGTTGTGTTTGTTTTCATTTTCATCAAAATCAACACATATTATATTTGTATTTGCGATCATTTCAATCTAACTGAGACCGTTGTTCGTTAAATGATTGAAGAAGTTTCCGATTGAGAGATGACCTAAACAGAAAATTCGTCCAGAAATATCCCAACATACAAATTCTATTTATTCTTTTCTAAAACGAGATTTTTCGATATCCGATAAACACTACTTTTTATATCTTGGAATGATTGATTTACAGATCCATCTTACCCGACGATCTTTCATCCACTTTACGATTCCGTAGTTTCCTAGATTCTACAACCCCCATTTTTCCAATTAATCTGAACCTACACCTCTTAGGCTATCTTTCATAAAAAGTCTGGCGCCTCTCCAGCAAACCAATGTTTCCAAAAGAGAATATTCGTTTATTTAGGTTAAAGAAGCGGCGCGGTAGAGATTCGAAATACGTTTTCTTATCCATCATTAATCGGCCGCTTTTCAGCCATCGTATTTTACACAAGATGCATTTTTGTCTTCAGAACATGACAGGCTCTGACCGAGAAACAATCGGTGGAAGGATTTTATTCTAACCCTTTGCACTGGGAATTTTATTTCAATTTCGTTAGCAGCAGCTGCCAACGCCTTTAAGTGTTTTGTTTGAAGTTTACTTTAACTAAAAAATAAGACGATTTAAATAAATAAAGAAAGAAAGAAATTCGCTTAAATATTGGGTCGTCCGAAAAGTTTCTTTCGCTTTATAAGGAAATAATCGACACTGGGAATTAGCAGCAACTGCCAACGCCTTTAAGTGTTGTTGTTTGAAGTTTACTTTAACTAAAAAATTAGACGATTTAAATAAATAAAAGAAGAAAGAAATTCACTTAAATATTGGGTCGTCCGAAAAGTTTCTTTCGCTTTATAAGGAAATAATAGAAGCACAACATTTTCCGTTTTATATTATTTTATCAAATTACGTATGATACATTCTGTTCTATCAAAATAAAGATCACAACGTTCGACAGATTGGGTTTCGTGTTTGTATAAAGATGCATCGTTGTAAAAGACGGATCCGTAAAAGAAAGAGACTTTCTGGACAACTTAATACCAGTTTGATTCACACTATTGTTGTATTTTGTAACTTTTAAGCGTATGATATATCTTCAGTCAAAGAAGAAATATTCAAGTTCGAAAACAGATATAACAAAAGAGTCAACAACCACCACAAGATGCATTTACAAGATGACCATTAGTCACCCAGCTACTTGACACGACGGATCAGACCCACAGACTAAAAAGAAAATACCCTTTAGATCGAGGCATTAAATTCAACTAGGATCAGACATAATATAAATTACTGTAACACGCCAAATGAAGTTACTTAAAATTCTCAATGAGAATTGCTTGTAAATTGACGACCAAATAAAAACAAAAAAGATATATCTTGAAGCAATTTCCAGGATGCAGTCCTGCTGTTCTTTCGCACGTTTCACAAGAAAAGCTGCGACTCGGCAAAGGAGCTCCTGAGATAAAAATTGATGCCGAGTCATACTCAACGTAGGAGTGCAGAGGGTTAATTTTGCCCGGTGTTCGTTGTATTTCAATCGAACGAACTATTTTCAATTCTCTTCTATCGCTTTTACCTCTTTCCTTGGTAATAAAGAGTGGCAGCTTAACGGTAGGAATAGATTCGGTGAACCTTGATTAGCAGCGAGTTTCGTGCGGTGTCTGGTTCGTCGGCTGTTTCCGATTAACAAGGGAATCCCTTTTGATCGCCACCATTCGCTTAATTATGGAAGTTGTTTAGAACAGAGGAAATTCCGTAAGCAGTTATTTTGCAGCAAAGTTTGTTCCCTACAGGGGATACCACGTTCGAAGAAGAAAATCGATAAATTGTTGTATCGCAAAATTTCCCTTTCTTTTGTAAAAAAAAGTAGCGATCTGCATGATCGACCTACTTTTCCATACAATAAGTAGCTTTCCACTTGTTTTTCCTCCTTTTCACTTGTTTGCTCGTTGCTCAATATCTTGAAAAGCGGCCTGTCTCTCGCGAAAAAGGGTTTTCGTTGTTTCTAGTAATCCCTGGATACTTGGAAAAGGCAACCGTAATATCAAGGACATCGAATCGATTCGTTAGAATTTTAAAATGAAGAACGTTAGAATTTTGACATTCGCAATTTTAAAAACTAGTTTCTAAAAGAAGAAATCAAACGTTATTATAGCATCGTTAGGTCTGACAAAAATAATAAAAAATTGTAGGCAACATTTTTCAAGGTCACAGGAGAAAGATACGAAAAGTGTAATTTTGTTGATAAAATCGTACGGTAAAATTAAAACAAAACAATGAACAAGAACGTACTTATCGTGTTTTTCTCCTGTAATCTTCATATAATACTTCAAAAATACCAAAGGTGTGGCTTATTGCGTCTCTGCCTCATGGTCTTCATCTTTAAAATGTGAACCCTCGGAACGTGACAAAGCGGAAGATAAATATCCCGATATCTCTTAGGCGTCTTCGATTGTTATGGACAATCGAGGTTGGTTCGAAGTGACGGTCGCTTTAAGAACGCAATAAAGAAAAGTGATTAGGTGGCGTTGGATTAGTCGGCCGCCTCCCGACGCGTCGCGTCGCTTTAATTTCACGCCCCCGCTTATTCCTTCTGGCTCGCCTTGAAAAGCGCGCCTCTGGCTAGCTAGGGTCTTGGTAAATATTTCCCAGCGATTGCTGAAACTCCGTTGGAACGGATGTACGCGAACAACCAGCGAGCAAGATAAACGGTCTGGTGGAAGAAAAGGGCGAGGCGAAGATAAAAACAGAAGAAAAGAGCCGTGTTGTCGGTGCACCCTGAAATTACATAGTCAATTTTCCCATGCGAAGATTCTTCGAAAACTCTCTGTTTTATTTTTACTTCCGTATCTTCTGGCTCCTATCAGTTGCTTGCTACAAAGAGAAGACAAATTTACGTGCACCGTTCAGAGTAACGCGCCCTGTATGCATCGTGATTTCGGCTTGATATTTTCTTCGTGTCTTCTTTCGTACGCCCTTTCATGATATTCCCATTGTTCAGGAGTTTTTCACGCCGAACAAGTCCGCATCTGTATTACGTCGCAGAAAAAGCTCAGAGCTTCAGAGTAATTCGTGATCATCGAGTTTCTTTCACAATTATATCACGTAATTCTTTCGCTTGTGAAATTCCGATTGTTACACAGTCGTTATTGTCGATATGCAGATTTCTACACGATTGCTCGTCTATCATTTTTCCCATTCGATTCCCCCGGGATAGTAAATTCATCGACGAGCTCCGTGTCACCGTGAATTGTAGGCTGCTGCATGCGTTTTATAACTTCGTACGTAATACGCAACCAAGCACTTCGTCGCGTTATTTTCGTGTTTTATACTCGCAAAGAAACCATAACAGCCAGCGATCGACGCTCATCTCCTCGTAGTTGTCGCGTCTCGTTCGACTTTTTATCGTTCGCGTTAACTATTCGTCGCGCTTATCCGGTTCGTTAGCGTGAAATTCCGCGGACGAATCTTCCAGCGTCCAGTATTTTCGGCCACGCTGAAACGACCATTTTGCTATGAAATCGCTGCGAATTTTCCCGTCGAATAGCTTTCCCTCTTCGGATTCGCAGCTCTTTTTCCCGCGTTGTTTATCGCTTCTTCGCAATTAGAGTATCGGTGAGAAAGTAACGCGATGAAAAGAAGCATAGGATCGATATCAGACTGTCACAAGAAACTACTCTCGTCCTATTTTCCGTGTTTCAATCATGTATTATTATTTCCATTTTCATTTCGCCCGTTGTTTCCAACCCACTGCTTAGTCGACCAATCTTTCACACCGATGAAATGCCGAGCCTTAATGAAAAATAGCGCAAAGTAAAGCGCGAAAACAAGGCGTCGGTTCTCCTGTCATAGCGAGCTTCTCGCCCAAGTTTTAACACGAATGGCACTCGTGCTGCTTTCAAGTTAGAAAAATTTACCAAACGCCCAGCTGGACAATTTGCAAAGTACAAATTAAATAATAATAAAAAAGAAATGTTCAACGCGGCCAGATTTCCCCAGACGTTCTTCAAGAGGTTTCTCAAGGGTCCGATGATTATGGACAATTATTTTCGAGGGGCAGCTACGTATGACACAAGAAAGATCTTTCTTCGCTTCATATCGATTTCCTATATTTTGGATTGGCCATTTTTGGAAAATAGGACCCTCTGAGAAGTCAATTTCGATATTGAAGAATATAAAATGTTCCGTGAGAAGGTCAACACTTTGACTGCCACGTTGGTCATGTATGACCAGAACTTACGATTGTAAAAATTGAATGAAAACTGACAGTTAGGGCATTTTGAATATCGAACGTATTGAACAATTGAACATTTTTATTAGAACATCAATAAAAAAAAAAAATGAAAACAAATGTTGCATCTAGCGGTGCATTGTGTCAAAACACTGCGGCGTGGCAGTCAAAGTGTTAAGAATTGCACATTATTAAAGTGGCAATATGAAATAACGAACATTTCTAAGATTCCTATCACTTTCTTGTTATATGTCTCTGATATCACACGTTTTTACGATCTTTCTCCTGTATTATAATCAACAATAAATATAACAAACAACATATATTATATTTCAATGAATTTTCATCGTTGTATAGTTCATGTCATGAAACCAATTTATCTTCAATTTTAGTTTCGATGAAATTTTCCTTAAAAACAGATACGAATATTAAATATTATTATAGAGTTTAAGTTATTTATATTGTTTGCTGTTAGTAACATAAATTAATTAAAATTGAATTAGACAAACTATTTTCATAGTTCAATAATGCTGTAATGGTTAGCAAATCGAGATTTCGGAAATGTTGGACGATTCCAAGTACAATTGCTACATTACAAATATAAAAATCACAATATTTCGCACATGATTACAATTTTAATCATAAATATAACAAATACAAAATTACATTTCCTGGCTGACTTAATAAGAATATCGTTTCAAGCTTTCTTTAATCGTGATGATGCTCAATGACACATGGATGAGTAGAAAACGTACCGAATATTCGACATTAATAAATGATTGCCGAATGCATATTGATACGAGCTAACAGACGATGAATCCTAAAGAAACAAGTGACAGGCGTCTAACTTAAATATCCTGTCTTTTTTACGGTCGTTTTCAGAAGCGACACGAGGCACCCGCGATATGCTTCATCGAGCATGAATAAGTTGACATCAGTGGCCATAATCGTTGCAAGGCGAGATGAGACGACCCGGAGAAAATGTAATATCCGTCGGCTCGTACGCCTGGCATCGGCCACAAGTTTCCCTTATGGGAGATATATCTTTTGCATGTCCGAACGTGATGTATGATTTCGAGGTCGCCAAGAATTCCATTTTTACGACAACACTATTTATATTAGCACGAAAAGTCGTAGGAAGATGCTCGTACCTGCGTCTTTTCTTCAGAGCATCAGTAGTATTCGCCAGTCTGTGGTCAGACATCAGTGTTCATCCAATGCTACTTTATTCTTTCGTTCGCTCGACATTAATCATCGTTGCTTTCAGATTTTTTTATGATATTCTTAGGTATCGGGTATCAGGTTTTATGACATATTAGGTATATCTTTGTTATATGTTTGTTATACCTTTCTGAGTATGAAATTTTCCTTCTACTTTCATATACTTGCTACTTCAATATCAACTTTCTTAACACGAAAACTACGAAAAATTCATTGTGTTCCTGAATATATTCCATTCAATTAATTACAATTAATTAACTAGTTAAAGAGATGTAATGAAACTTGATAATAGTGAAAGCTTGTCTTTCCGAACACGTATAGTTCTTTTACAAACTATTGCCCTAAATATTTTTTTGTAATGGTATTGTTGAATCAAATCTCTTTGAATGCATTAAAATATTTATTGCAGTTGATAGAAATATCAATTTTATGCAATAGGTGAGCAGTTATTGGCCTAGATATTTTTTTGTAATGGTATTGTTGAATCAACTCTCTTTGAATGCATTAAAACATTTATTGCAGTTAATAGAAACATCAATTTTATGCAATACGCGAGCAGTTATTGGCCTAGATATTTTTTTGTAATGGTATTGTTGAATCAACTCTCTTTGAATGCATTAAAACATTTATTGTAGTTAATAGAAACATCAATTTTATGCAATAGGCGAGAATCGAATAATGGTAGAACATAAAATCCCTCGAACGTTTCTCCTGTCAAACCGTAGGTCGTTCCACGCTACTACGATCAGACGTTTACGCGTGCTATACCAATGGGCCAAAACGCTATAGCAAACGCTAGTATCGGGTAGCGGAAATAATCTACGCGCATCCCGGAAGCGACGTATTTTCTGGTCCATGTGTTTTACATTTCTGTCAGCCTTTTCCTACGGGGCGTAGATGAAATTAGCCCCGTGAGTAGAAAAGGTCTCGGTGCGAACTCGAAGAAAAGATACGTTTAATCTGGTCAATCCACCTTCTCAGTGGATCCCCGTGGATGATGACGCTGTGACCTCGCTCCCTATCGCACATCCTTGTCACTCCGATGCGGATGTTTCCTCTTGTTCGACTGCGTCACAGATGACGTCACGTAGTAGCTAGGCAACCGCACCCTTGCGATCCACGAACACCCGCTTTTTCTACCTTTCGTTTCAACCTTGTCTATTGCTCCATCTCCATGCGTCCTTCGGCATCTCCCGCGCCAGTGGACGAAACCGCGAAGACCAGGCCAACGCGAGGGAACGTAAGTATAGGAGCAGTTTGTTGCTTTAACCCTTAGAGTGCTGAATACTCGCAGCCTATGTCATCCGTACGGACGGCACGCTGCCAGCGCTGACGATCGCTGTGGACTGAATACTTTTTCGCTATACTGAACTCTGTTGATTGACTATTCGAAGCGCAAATCGTAATAAGTTATAGTAATTCTTTTGCACGAGATTAAATGATTCAAGAGCGTTGTTTTTTAGTATTAATTATTTATTATAAACATTGAAATTTACAATAAACTAGAATTCGGGTAGTAAACTAGAAAACAATAAACTAGAAAACTAAATTTAGTAAATATAACACAAGTTAATAATTCAGTTGCGCGTGAAAAATTTCAAGACAATCATCGATACGTAATCCGACATCGCATTTTCTGTCGTTCCTTCTCTTATTTTTCACACAAACAACACATTTTCTTCTTGATAATTGTGTTGTGCCGGCACGATTATTCTACCAAATGTCCAAATTGGACAAATTGTGAATGCAAAGTATTAAATAAAAAAAAAAGGAAAGACAGTTTCTTCGAACGCGGCATTAACATTGAAATGCATTTATATTTATCTCACACAAACGTAATAGTATTACTTGTGCGTAGGTGCTCGGAAAAATTGACAAACGCATATATGCGTCCTTAGTCCACAACGATGGCTTTCGCCAAACGCATATATACGTCCATAGCACTCTAAGGATTAATAATCTGTCGTGCTGGAAGCTGGTTAATCCGAAAGTCGTCGAAGAGCGCCGTTACTTACATTCGGACCATTTCTTCTTAGGTTAATTGGCCCGGACCGATGAGACGTTATCGGATTTTTGCGTGCCACCACACTTGATACATCCGAGGGTAGAGAAACGTAATCTGCTTCCCATTGATTGGAATTTTAATTAAAATAACAGTCGACTTTGATTTTGGCTTTTGAAATTTTATTGCGTAATATCTGATCCTTTTTAACGAGTGATGTAATAGGATTTATAAAGCGTGGAATTACCAAAGCGAATAATTTGTCAGTTTTTCGCGAGATTTGCTGTAGATTTGTAACGATGCGTTTTAGCATATTTGAAAATGATTATTTTTCTCTTGTATAATCCATTCTTTCATATACCTTCGATTTTGAATTTCTTTGACACACAAGCGTTTTTTTAGCGTTTAAACATTATTAAGTTGTAAGTATTCATGGAAATATTTGTTTTGTGTATTAAATATTATACCTAGTACTATTTTATATATCTTCACGTATTATGCGCATTTTGATATTTTACAGATTCTCACAAATGCATAAAAATTCGCACTTTTTTATGTGTATCATTTAATTAAAGAAGCAGTCATCTCTGATTTTATATCCAACTTTATCGTATCTTCGTTTTAATCACTCATCGTCATTGGAACTCTGAAGCAGCAATTCTTTTGCCTTCATCTTTTCCAAAATATGTACTGAACTTTTTGCCCGAAAAGTGTCTTCCTTTTACAGACAACGTCTTTTACAACGATGCATCTTTACACAAACACGAAGTCTAATTTGCCAAACGTTGTGATCTTTAGCTTGATAGTACAAAATGCATCATACTACATTATTTCCTTATAAAGCGAAAGAAACTTTTCGGACGACCTAATATTTAAGTGAATTTCTTTCTTCCTCTATTTATTTAAATCGTCCTATTTTTTAGTTAAAGTAAACTTCAAATAACAACACTTAAAGGCGTTGGCAGCTGCTGCTAACGAAATTGAAATAAAATTCCCAGGGCCGATTATTTCCTTATAAAGCGAAACAAACTTTTCGGACGACCTAATATTTAAGTGAATTTCTTTCTTCCTCTATTTATTTAAATCGTCTTATTTTTTAGTTAAAGTAAACTTCAAATAACAACATTTAAAAGCGTTGTCAGCTGCTAACGAAATTGAAATAAAATTCCCAGGGCCGATTATTTCCTTAGGAAACGAAAGAAACTTTTCGGACGACCCAATATTATATCAGCACCAACGTTAAATTATAGATGAATTTGTTATCTAGAAAGATACGTCGAGAAAGAGAAATCTTCTTTTTGCCATTAAATCATTATATACATCAGACACTTTGCTCGCTAATATCATCTGTCGATTAATTTCACTGTAGACTGTGCTTCTTGCCACCATCAACAACACGATACAACGGAAAAATCGCGATTGCATCACCGGATACGAAGCTATGATCGTAATTTTAGATGATGTACGACGGTTGCGATGCGTCTGTCCAGACTTTCAGAAGAAATCCATTTTCGGCGAAAATATCATAGTCTGATACAGAACACAAACCCCTTTTTTTACGATTCATCTTGATCTCCCCCGGTTTATCTTTGTCTCTACGCATCGTGAAACTGTTTTTCTACGGAATTTCTGAAGCTACCGAAATTCTCAAACTACCTCATATTTCGATTTTTAAAATTTTTCACGAAACAAGTAGATCTCGAAATTTTCTACAAATTGTTTATTATTTATTACTCATACTTATTAATACTATTATTTACATTTTATTACTACCATTTGATAAGCATTTAATAATAAATTATTTACAGCGATAAATAATCTGTACAAGACGAAAGTGATTTTTGACGTTAATAAAATAGCAAGAAATTCCTCGAAGAGGATTACCTTAATCCTCGGATCACTTAATATCGCGAACATTTTATCTTTTGTGCCCTTTTCTCCTCTTTTATTCCTCAAGAAATTGAAGAGTAGATTCAGAAATTCGCTATAAATCACATTAGAAATTGCTCTCGTTAATATTCCCACATAATCTACACACACACGCACGCACACGCCAGAATCAAATGCATTTTTAATGTCAATACAAAGTTAAGAAATTCTTAGAATATTCGACGTTTCGAGCTTTTCTCTTTCCTTTAGCCTTCATCGGGTAAAACGAGAACGTGGGTCGAGGAATTCTCCATAGGTCGCATTCACAAATTGTTTTCGTTAATGTTAATGTTTTATGCATGACAGTTTGACGATACTTGGCGTCCGCTTTCTATTATATAGACACAAGTTTCCGGACACGGAGAATCGTCGAAGCGGGAACATTGAACGAGAATATATTTAGGCAACAGTAGCACGACGGTATTGTTCGAATGAAATTTTCTTGTCGTTCGCGGTAACAAGCCTGTTCTCTGGGGCGGAGTGGAATGCGCGTTTCGTTGACGAGGCAAAATTTTGCTAAAAGGGGAAGGGGATGTAATGCGCGCTTAAATAAATCGATAGTTATATAAAGAGACCTGGCCGAGGCAAAATAGCGGTTAATCGGTGGAAGAGGGAGAGGGAAATAGGGCGGAAGAAGATCGGGGTAAGGGTCAAGAGCAGAAAAGGTATTTTTTTCTTCGCAGAAATAATCGTCTTATAATAAATTAAATACACGTGTGTCTCATGTTCCGCCACTTTGTGCCTCTCGTTGCGACCCAAAGAGTGTGAAAGCCGGTTTTTTCGTAAGTAATCACGCGTGTTACGATTAAAATGAAGCCACGTTCCGTGATGAAATCGAGGGAACGACGGCGAAGGAAAATGGAATCGTCTTTTTCCCTCGGTAGATCCACTTTAAAATTAGCAATGAAGTCCCCTTCGCGCGAAATAAAAAGGCAATCGCCACGGTTCCAGCGATTCCAATGGTTGAACGGCAAACAGCAAGCGGCTTCAGTTCCACAGATATCGCGTTTCTACGTATAATGGAAACAGTGGAGGAATAGCGCTAAGAATCTTCACTCCGGTGCATCCTTATTTACCTAAATGCGAGAAGATCAGGGGAAATATTATCGGGAGACCTGTTACAACGTATAGACAAAGGGTTGGTTTTCTCTCGTTACGAAGAGGAAAGAGCGCGCGATTAAAAATTAAGGACACTTGTGCCAGGTGAAAAACTACTGCTCGTGGAAGTTTTATATTTTAGCCTGTTACGAGATTTACTTTTCTTTTCTTAATTCCTTCCCTTTGTTTTTTCACGTTTCTCCTCATTTGAAATTTTTATCAAGTTCTTCTAGCACGTTCTAAAGAAACAAAGTTCATATCCAACGCTCGTCGTGCTATTCCTTGCGCTGGCAAATATTTTTTATACTTTTGACATTGATATTAGCACGTAAATAACGGCGGAGAACGGAGGCTGGTTACTCGAGAGGTCAGTTTAAATCACTGAAACAAAGAGATAAAACGTGCGTAACGATTCCTTCTATTTATTCAGGAGCAGCCGCAGAAGAATCGAACGCACGGGAAGGAATAACGATTTTATCCAGTAAAAATAAAAAAAGAAAGCCAAGAGAACGCGATAAAACGAGCGAATTTATAAGAAATATCTCCTTCTCAACCATCGTAATTTATATTTGTCTAATAATTTATAAATATTATACTAGTTGATGCACGTTACATCAATATTTCGCATGTTTCTTAACCATAACTTCAACATATCGCTGTAATTACTCATACATTCACAATTTTTACATAAACGCGTGTATACCAATAAGTATCAGGTTGTCCGAAAAGTGTCTTTCTTTTACAGACACGTCTTTTACAACGGTGCATCTTTGTGCAAACATGAAACCCAATCTGTCGAACGTTGCGATCTTTATTTTGATAGAACGAAATGGATCATTCGTGATTCGATAAAATAATATAAAACGGAAAATGTTGTGCTTCTATTATTTCCTTATAAAGCGAAAGAAACTTTTCGGACGACCCAATATTTAAGTGAATTTCTTTCTTCTTTTATTTATTTAAATCGTCTAATTTTTTAGTTAAAGTAAACTTCAAACAACAACACTTAAAGGCGTTGGCAGTTGCTGCTAATTCCCAGTGTCGATTATTTCCTTATAAAGCGAAAGAAACTTTTCGGACGACCTAATATTTGTAAGAAGATTTCGCATACATTTCACAGATCAACTGCAATCTTTGCAAGATTCATCAGTATGATATTTACAGTGATTAATAAACGTAATGTATCTAATTAGTTAAAATTTAGAGTGTAAATTTAGCAGTTAGAAGATTGCAAAAACTTCAGAATGAGGCGTAGGCCGTTCGCGATTAAAAGTCTTAATGGAGTTATGATAAAATAGAGTTAAAGTTGGATAGTGACGAGGTAGAATATAAAAGTCCTTCGTTAAGCAAGCATTAGGTCATCCCTGCTCGAACCTTGAAATGAACGTGGAAGAAGCTAGGTATTACTCCTCCCCTTCCGTTACTTTCCTTTCCTCTCTTCTTTTCCTCTACATCCTCGCACTCATTCGCCCCTTCGTTCCTTCTTCGTTTTCCTTCCCTCTTTCTTTTCCCTTCGTTGTCCCTGTTCCTCCCCCCTCTCTCTCCGTTTCCTTCTTTTTTGCTTGTAGCGGCCTATGGCCGTAAAGAAAGTTCCAGGGTTTAAGCGCATGTGTTGGCCACATGGCCTGCGAAACGACGTCCGAGGCCAGGGCATCGTAAAAGAAAAAAACCCTGGCCAGGACGTCGTAAAAGAATAAACCCTGGGACTTACAAAAATGTGCAAGAGTCTTCGGCAAGAAAAAAACCGTTTCCCTACCCCGGAAGAAGATTTTCGCTTTCGGGCACCTCGGCATCCTATATAAAGGGGAACGAGGATAAGCTAGACACACAGTTAGAGACAGTTACACCCGGAGTGACACGTCGCGAGTGAGTGAAGTGCAGTGGACGTTGAGCGCACGAAGAACGGTGTACAAGTACAGCAGCCCAGGTAACGCGCACTAATAAGACTGTCAAGTCTTTTTCGTAATATTAATAAACTCGTTGTTGAATCAATCCGCGGAGTATTTCTTTGGCACCCTACACGTCCTACCACCTCGTGCTATTTCTTTCTTCATTTTATTGTAATCATCATTCGTGATAAACCGAACGAGCCGCCATAACTCGTATTATTTTTTTCTTTTCTCCTTTCCTTTTCATCCTTCCGGTACTTTCTTTCTCTCTACTTCTGCTTTTTTCTCGATTCATTTCTTTTTCCCTCGCGATCATCACGCGTGATAATGCGAAGAAATCACCATGAGTCGCATTATTTTATTTGTTGCGTGCGTTTATTTTTTGCCAGCGATCGTGCGAAAACGAGTGAATATGATCGACTGGAAAGAGAAACTTTCAGGAACGCGCGATGAAACATCGTAAAATTTAAGTTTCTCTGGTTTCACGACGTAACAGTGGGACACTGGGCTCGTCTGTTCGACCGAGAACAAACGATTGCTTAATCACTCGTTCAATTACTCGGGACATTCAACAGTCGACTGTCACAGTCGCACATTTCAACGTGCTTTTCCTGCGGCAAAAGAGTACGACGGAATTAGCGGAAATTAGCGGAAATTAGCGTGATTCCACTGCGCGATTTTTCACGCCGCCGTGCCGGATGCTGGCACGTGGCCAGAGCAGAAACAGCATTTCTCGACCGAGTAGTCAGAATCTTTTCCGCCGAATATCTCTTTCTCCGTCGTTGTAACTCGATTCTATCGTCCAATTTTTGCCAATTGCGTGTCCAATTGAATTTCCATCGCGATTACGCCAATTTCTATTGGTGTCTCTAATTACACGATGTAACTTTTTCGTATTGGGTAATCTAAATCGTGTTGAAATGCAACATTACGTTTGTCTCGAATTAAAATACGATCACAGTGGATGAACTTTTTAACAAACTCTGGCGGGTGCGTAAGATTTTTTGACAATTTATAATTATTTGTACTATGACCGAGAATTCTATGCTGTCTTTTTTGGAACTTTGATGATACTTATTCGTCGTAAACAAACATATCTAACGTAACTATCTCGTTCTATGTATCTTTGATTTTCCATTAACAATAGAATAACCACACCAGCCAAATTGACTGGATTTACAATTTTATTTTGAAATTCCTACTTCATGTTATATTTTTATGTTACCAACGAAACAATACATGGCGACCAAGAAGAAGAAATTCAAAATTTAGTAATAGATATGTCGGGTTATCGTTAGAATTTAGGGCGCGTAACAATTCTTCATTCGAATTAGCCATCGTTTTGTACAACAGACATTATATTTACAAGTATAAATATGACTTTTTACAGAGTTTGACGAATAACCGTGGGGTTTACACACGCGAGATGCTATCGACGATGTTCCTGGGTTCAATAACGAATCCACCGTCAACGGGATAACTCTTTACTGAACGTAGAATACTTTGAAGCACAAAATACGTTTGCTGGGACGCTCGGTATATGCTGCTCGATGTGTAACTTTCCAAGGCGATCGCGCGAATAACAGACCGATGAAAATTTTCCTCCCTTTACGATCGCGTTCGTTTGTTACATACTGGTTGGAAGCATCGAGAAAGTTCGAATCGCCGTTGCTAGGCAGTTTCTGCCTGGAGTTTGATTATTAATACAACGTGTGTCCCATTATATCGACACCTCCGAGGCAAAATCACACGTGGCTGGGCCCGTTCTCGAGGCCATATGCCGCCACAACCACGTTTCTAGGGAAAACCATGCAACCACCCTACACCTCCGTCAGGCGAAACGTCCATCCCGTGACCGTGGCTACGTTCGGCGACCAGTCGTGTCACTCCGAGCCCAATCCCATTATCGCGAATCTCGAACAAATACAATCGGATTGAACGACAAGAATTGCTTAATTACGGCTATGATAGAATCTAGGCTAAAGTATCAGAGGATTTTCCCATAATTCCAAAGGAATATCATAACAGTTAACAACCACCGGAAGCCTCTAGTTACTCAATTACTCAATACGTCGGACCAGATCCGCAGGCTAAGAAAACACTATACTATCCTTTAGATCTAAGCACTAGATTCAGCTAGAAATAAACTTATTACAAATAATTAGTCGTGTCACTGTGCCACGCCAGAGAAACTTACTCAAAATTCTCAATGTGAGAATTGATTGTAAATAAAAAAAAATGTTACATTCTTATTTCCGCAATGATGTAATGAGTCTTGCAACGATAACTAGAAGAATAATATAATGAATTTTATTTTGTCTTTTGCGTATTCAAACTCAAACTTCAATTTTACGGATTCAATTATAAATAATTAGTCGTGTCACTGCGCCACGCCAGAGAAACTTACTCAAAATTCTAACTAACTAAATGTACTTCGTTTTTTAAGTAGTGGACAGCGTATTGTTTGGCTAAGTGTTAACATCATTTTTCTCTTATTTTTTATGTTCTGAAAGTGTCTCGTATATATGTAGATGTCGGGAGTATTTTTAAACCAAATAATTCGATTATTTTGAAATTTCTATCTATTATGTAGATATAAAGGGGACAGAGTTGTTTAAGACATTATAATTACCAATTGTAACGTATTTAATAAATATTGAAAAAATTGGACTACACCTCCCGAAAAACTTACTCAATTCACGATTTTGTCTTATGAGATCTTTTGCCAGATAGCATTTTCAATTAGCTAAATATAATTCTCCTTCATCCATCGACATAATATAAATTATATTACTCTTAAAGAATTATTATGTAGATGTTATCTTGATCTATGATAAGTTACGTATCACTAGCGTACTTTAACACTAGGACTACCAGTTTTAGTCATAGAACTCAGTCAAATTGACTGGTTTTACAATTTTGTTTTAAAATTCATATATAAAATTTATTTTGAATTATTTAAAAATTGTTAAAGTAACTGAAAGAATAATATAATGGATTTTATTTTGTTTGTTATGTATTCAAACTGAAAATAATTTTGTATCAAGGCTACTTATACCAATACCAGTCAAAGTGTAAAAGGGACCTGCAATCTGTTTATCGAACCCCAATTAACCAGTTTCCTCGTTTTCTACAACTTGTCACGCGTTTTTCAAATTTTTACCGCGTATCATTCGATACGATGATATCTGTTATCAGGAAAATTCCCGATCGATCGCTAGATGCTAACGCTAGAAATACCACAGCAGTCAAAATAACTGGTTCTACAATTTTATAAATGTGTGAACCCTCGTTTAGGGATTATGGTCGCAGATGGATTAATAATACTAAAAATGTACTACATAGCGTGGAATTGCTTCTGTAAGAAAGTAATAAATAAATATAAAAATATTCTATCATTACATATTTTTTAAAGACCAGTCATTTTGATTGGTTTCGGTAGAAGTAGCTTCGTATTAATTATCGATAATTCTATTGTTAAAGCGAAATTCCGCGATAAACTGCGAATTTTTCTGCATTTATAGGAAATTTGAAAGTGCAAAGTTATAAAGAATTCATATAATGTGAAAAAATATTAGTGATTTCTTATTTAACTTTATTCTCCAAACATACGAATCTGTATAAAACACAATGCGTTGTATACAATTATCCTTATGCAAGGAAATAACGTATTTCAAATTTCATATTTTCATTCTTAGTCGTCTGAGTAAGAAATACTTTGTCATAAACCACGTAGTTCTGACAAGTTACGTTCTTTCACTGAGAAAGAAAATTTGCAAAAGTGAAATTTGCAAAGGTGGTCCGGAGAAATTTTGGAGAAAGACGACGCGAATATGTGGTATGATTAGAGTTCGCTAGCGTTGAAGAGTTTAACACCTTGTACGCGTCAGATTCGCGGTCCCCTTTGTTCCACTAAATTGGATTTCGATATCGACGACCTCTGCACTCTAACGCTGCATCAGGAGAAAAAAAAAGGCATCGGAGCCTATGTGGCAACTTTCGTTCGTTGATTTGATCGTCCGTCGCAAACGAACTTTCGATTCAGCTCGTCGATTATCCTCCATCTAGCAGGCTGACATTTAACTTTACGGTTTACAGTTTTTTTCGTTTCTGCTCGCGTATCTTTGTCATCTTCGTCATTGTTAGGTCTCCACGTTGCTTCGTTTATCGAGTTCTTTCACTCGTTCGTTTACACGTATGTTTGATCTGTCGTCTATTTTAAGGTTTTAGAGGACAGGTAGGAGCGACAAAATTCATAATTTGAAAAATTGTTAGTAGCATTGAATCGAAGTATCGTCTGTGACTTTTCAGAAGACAGATGAACTGGCTAATTAGTCGAAACTCTAAACTAAAAATCTACAAAACGATAACAAGACCAATTTGCACGTACGGAATACCGCTATGGGGGACAGCAGCGATCAGCCACATAAACAAACTATAGTCCCTACAATCGAAGATACTGAGAACAATAGCCAACGCCCCATGGTATGTCAGAAACGAGGATATACGCAAAGACTTAAAAATACCAACGATCAAAGAAGAAATCGGCAGGTAGGCAGAAGAATACAAGGAAAGAACGGCGGCACATCCAACTCAGCTGGCTGCTGAAGCGAGCAAAACTCCCAAAGAAAGAAGACTAAAAAGAAAATACCTGGCTGATCTCACTAAAGAAATAAAACAGTCAAACTCGAACATAGTATCCCGCTGGGGGTAGCCATCCACGTGTTATTTAGCAATTAAGTTAGAAAAATTTACCAAATGTCCAGCTGTACAAATTATAAATAATAATAAAAAAAAAATCTATGAATTTTTATTTAAACAGTGGGAATTTAGCTAAATGGATAAATGGGTTTAATTGATAAGGAGTCGAGTAACTGTTATACTACATTTATTTATATACAACGTTTATAATAACTATTATAATAATAATAACACAACTATTATAATAATTAATACACTAAGCACTTGACCTTGGATAATTTATACATTTGCGCTTGATATGGGCATTCTGTGAATTCTCTATATAAACATCAATATTTCATTAACATTTCCTACACGTACTTCGTTCTTAGGAAAAAATACTGCGGGTATCATTCCTCTATTGGATTCATTATTTATTTATATGTTTGTTTATCGTATGCCTGATTTATTCATATGTTCGACGTGTTTATTCGCCTGCGTTATACGTTTATTTACGTTTATGCGTAATATATCAGCTGGAAATTGATCGTTGCGTGTCATCGATACGATACGAGCCTCTCAGAAGCCAAACTGATCAACTCCACTTTCTGTTAATTTATTTGTAGCAATATTTCACGAATATACGTATTACGTGTATTATATCAAGCATTTTGTCTGCAATGAATGAAGCTGACGATAGCCGATTAACACAATGCACCAAAGGTAAACGTTGGAATACTTCCGTGAGCCAGTGCAAGAACACGATTAACCCTTAGAGTGCTATGGACGCATATATGCGTCCGGCGAGAGCCATCGGTGTGGACTAGGGACGCATATATGCGTCTGGCGAAAGCCATCGCTGTGGACTAGAGACGCATATATGCGTTTGTCAATTTTTCCGAGCACCTACGCACAAGTAATACTATTACGTTTGTGCGAGATAAATATAAATGCATTTCAATGTTAATGCCGCGTTCGAAGAAACTGTCTTTCCTTTTTTTTTTATTTAATACTTTGCATTCACAATTTGTCCAATTTGGACATTTGGTAGAATTGAAACTGTCTGTGAGAGAATATTGGTTTACGGACGAACTGTTGAAAAGCAATATTTTCCGCAAAATAATAGCACAAGATCGATACATGGTATTATTACAAATGTTGCACTTTAACGATAATAATACAGTAAGTGACGATCCTTTAGCAAAAATACGACCAGTAATCGATAAATTAAAGATTTCCTATTCGCAGTCATTTGCACGTTATGAAAATCTATGCGTCGACGAAAGTCTTTTGCTGTACAAAGGCAGATGTTATTTTAAACAGTTTATACCATCCGAGAGAAGTAGGTTCGGCATTAAATTGTTTCTCCTTAGTGACCGTAAAACTAATTATGTATTGGACTTCGTAATTTATACTGGACAAAAAACAAACATTAGTAAAAGTAACACAGCCATTGGAATCTCTGGAGAAGTTATGATGACGCTGCATCAGCCATATCTCG
>NC_057770.1:13777874-13778968 GCF_014825855.1 Bombus pyrosoma | reverse complement strand
GTCAAATATCTAGGAATACATTTAGACACACGCCTCACATGGAAGTATCACATAAAATCAATAACAAACAGAATACGTGAAAAAATGAAGCAGATGTACTGGTTAATCAATAGAAAATCTAAATTAAGCATAATGAACAAACTAAACATATATAAAACAATAATCAAACCAATCTGGACATACGGAGTCCCACTATGGGAGATGGCAGCAATGAGTCACATAAATAAAATAGAAATAGAGCAAGCAAAAATCCTAAGGACAATAGTTAACGCGCCATGGTACGTCAGAAGTGAAGATATACGAAAAGACTTAAAGATTCCAACAGTTAAAGAGGAAATCGCCAGATATGCAAAAAAATATAAAGAAAGACTTGCAACACGCCCAAATCAGCTGGTTGCTGAAACGAATAAAACAATAATAGAAAGAAGACTGAAGAAGAAGCACCCTGCAGACCTCACAATAGAACAATAAACAACCTGGAAGATGGAGTCCCGCTGGGGGTAACCATCCACATGTTATATTTCATCAAAACCCAAACTATAATATTTTACCAAATGTCCTAATGGACAAATTGTAAAATGATTTATTTAAAAATAAAAAAAAATTAAAAAAAAACGTTATAAAGTTGTAGTAAATAACGTTAGACGTTATAACGTAGTACTACTTAAGGGTATACGGTATAACGTAATACTACGTAATGTTATACGTTATATCGTAATACCACATAACGTTGATCGTTATGTCGTAATACTACATAACGTTTTACGTTATAACGTATTACCACTTAACGTTTTACGTTATAACGTAATACTACATACCGTTATACGTTATATCGATACACTATAAAACGTTATACGTTATAACATAATACTACATAACGTTATACAATATATCGTAATACCACATAACGTTATAAGTTATATCGTAATACTGCATAACGTTATACGTTATAATGTAATACTACATAACGTTATACGTTATAACGTTGTGCTAAATAACGTTATATGTTATAACGTAATTCTACATAACGTTATTCGTTATAAAGTAATACTACATAACGTTCTACGCTATATCGTAATACTACATGACGTTAT